>NC_133324.1:963467221-963767221 GCF_042186555.1 Aquarana catesbeiana
CTGACTCAACGTGGGTGCCTGAGAGGAGGAGGAGGAGGAGGAGGAGGAGGAGGAGGAGGAGGAGGAGGAGGAAGGGGGATGATGAGGTCACTGACTCAACGTGGGTGCCTGATAGGAGAGAGGAGGAGGAGGAGGAGGAGGAGGAGGAGGAGGAGGAGGAGGAGGGGGATGATGAGGTCACTGACTCAACATGGGTGCCTGATAGGAGAGAGGAGGAGGAGGAGGAGGAGGAGGAGGAGGAGGAGGAGGAGGAGGAGGAGGAGGAGGATGATGAGGTCACTGACTCAACATGGGTGCCTGATAGGAGAGAGGAGGAGGAGGAGGAGGAGGAGGAGGAGGAGGAGGAGGAGGAGGAGGAGGAGGAGGAGGAGGATGATGAGGTCACTGACTCAACATGGGTGCCTGATAGGAGAGAGGAGGAGGAGGAGGAGGAGGAGGAGGAGGAGGAGGAGGAGGAGGAGGAGGAGGAGGAGGAGGAGGAGGAGGAGGAGGAGGAGGAGGAGGAGGAGGAGGAGGAGGAGGAGGAGGAGGAGGAGGAGGAGGAGGAGGTCACTGACTCAACATGGGTGCCTGATAGGAGAGAGGAGGAGGAGAGAGGAGGAGGAGGAGGGGGATGATGAGGTCACTGACTCAACATGGGTGCCTGATAGGAGAGAGAGGAGGAGGAGGAGGAGGAGGAGGAGGAGGAGGAGGAGGAGGAGGAGGAGGAGGAGGAGGAGGGAGGGGATGATGAGGTCACTGACTCAACATGGGTGCCTGATAGGAGAGAGAGGAGGAGGAGGAGGAGGAGGAGGAGGAGGAGGAGGAGGAGGAGGAGGAGGAGGGAGGGGATGATGAGGTCACTGACTCAACATGGGTGCCTGATAGGAGGGAGGAGGAGGAGGAGGAGGAGGAGGAGGAGGAGGAGGAGGAGGAGGAGGAGGAGGAGGAGGAGGAGGAGGAGGAGGAGGAGGAGGAGGAAGGGGATGATGAGGTCACTGACTCAACATGGGTGCCGGAGAGAGGAGGAGGAGGAGGAGGAGGAGGAGGAGGAGGAGGAGGAGGAGGAGGAGGGGGATGATGAGGTCACTGACTCAACATGGGTGCCTGATAGGAGAGAGGAGGAGGAGGAGGAGGAGGGGGATGATGAGGTCACTGACTCAACATGGGTGCCTGATAGGAGAGAGGAGGAGGAGAGAGGAGGAGGAGGAGGAGGAGGAGGGGGATGATGAGGTCACTGACTCAACATGGGTGCCTGATAGGAGAGAGAGGAGGAGGAGGAGGAGGAGGAGGAGGAGGAGGAGGAGGAGGAGGAGGAGGAGGAGGGAGGGGATGATGAGGTCACTGACTCAACATGGGTGCCTGATAGGAGAGAGAGGAGGAGGAGGAGGAGGAGGAGGAGGAGGAGGAGGAGGAGGAGGAGGAGGAGGAAGGGGATGATGAGGTCACTGACTCAACATGGGTGCCGGAGAGAGGAGGAGGAGGAGGAGGAGGAGGAGGGGGATGATGAGGTCACTGACTCAACATGGGTGCCTGATAGGAGAGAGGAGGAGGAGGAGGGGGATGATGAGGTCACTGACTCAACGTGGGTGCCGAGGAGGAGGAGGAGGAGGAGGAGGAGGAGGAGGAGGAGGAGGAGGAGGAGGATGAGGTCACTGACTCAACGTGGGTGCCGAGGAGGAGGAGGAGGAGGAGGAGGAGGAGGAGGAGGAGGAGGAGGAGGATGAGGTCACTGACTCAACGTGGGTGCGGAGGAGGAGGAGGAGGAGGATGAGGTCACTGACTCAACGTGGGTGCGGAGGAGGAGGAGGAGGAGGATGAGGTCACTGACTCAACGTGGGTGCGGAGGAGGAGGAGGGGGATGATGAGGTCACTGACTCAACGTGGGTGCGGAGGAGGAGGAGGGGGATGATGAGGTCACTGACTCAACGTGGGTGCGGAGGAGGAGGAGGGGGAGGAGGAGGAGGATGAGGTCACTGACTCAACGTGGGTGCGGAGGAGGAGGAGGGGGGAGGAGGAGGGAGGAGGGGGGAGGGAGGAGGGAGGAGGGAGGAGGGAGGAGGGAGGAGGGAGGAGGGAGGAGGGAGGAGGGAGGAGGGAGGAGGGAGGAGGTCACTGACTCAACATGGGTGCCTGATAGGAGAGAGGAGGAGGAGGAGGAGGAGGAGGAGGAGGAGGAGGAGGAGGAGGAGGAGGAGGAGGAGGAGGAGGGAGGGGATGATGAGGTCACTGACTCAACATGGGTGCCTGATAGGAGAGAGGAGGAGGAGGAGGAGGAGGAGGAGGAGGAGGAGGAGGAGGGGATGATGAGGTCACTGACTCAACATGGGTGCCTGATAGGAGAGAGGAGGAGGAGAGAGGAGGAGGAGGAGGAGGAGGGGGATGATGAGGTCACTGACTCAACATGGGTGCCTGATAGGAGAGAGGAGGAGGAGAGAGGAGGAGGAGGAGGAGGGGGATGATGAGGTCACTGACTCAACATGGGTGCCTGATAGGAGAGAGGAGGAGGAGGAGGAGGAGGAGGAGGAGGGAGGGGATGATGAGGTCACTGACTCAACATGGGTGCCTGATAGGAGAGAGGAGGAGGAGAGAGGAGGAGGAGGAGGAGGAGGAGGAGGAGGAGGAGGAGGAGGAGGAGGAGGAGGAGGAGGAGGAGGAGGGAGGAGGGAGGGGATGATGAGGTCACTGACTCAACGTGGGTGCCTGATAGGAGAGAGGAGGAGGAGGAGGAGGAGGAGGAGGAGGAGGAGGAGGAGGAGGAGGAGGGAGGGGATGATGAGGTCACTGACTCAACATGGGTGCCTGATAGGAGAGAGGAGGAGGAGGAGGAGGAGAGAGGAGGAGGAGGAGGAGGAGGAGGAGGGAGGAGGGAGGGGATGATGAGGTCACTGACTCAACGTGGGTGCCTGATAGGAGAGAGGAGGAGGAGGAGGAGGAGGAGGAGGAGGAGGAGGAGGAGGAGGAGGAGGAGGAGGAGGAGGAGATGATGAGGTCACTGACTCAACGTGGGTGCCTGATAGGAGAGAGGAGGAGGAGGAGGAGGAGGAGGAGGAGGAGGAGGAGGAGGAGATGATGAGGTCACTGACTCAACGTGGGTGCCTGATAGGAGAGAGGAGGAGGAGGAGGAGGAGGAGGAGGAGGAGGGAGGAGATGATGAGGTCACTGACTCAACGTGGGTGCCTGATAGGAGAGAGGAGGAGGAGGAGGAGGAGGAGGAGGAGGAGGGAGGAGATGATGAGGTCACTGACTCAACGTGGGTGCCTGATAGGAGAGAGGAGGAGGAGGAGGAGGAGGAGGAGGAGGAGGAGGAGGAGGAGGGAGGAGGAGGGAGGAGATGATGAGGTCACTGACTCAACGTGGGTGCCTGATAGGAGAGAGGAGGAGGAGGAGGAGGAGGAGGAGGAGGAGGAGGAGGAGGAGGAGGAGAGAGGAGGAGGAGGAGGAGGAGGAGGAGGAGGAAGGAGGAGAGAGGAGGAGAGAGGAGGAGGAGAGAGGAGGAGGAGAGAGGAGGAGGAGAGAGGAGGAGGAGAGAGGAGGAGGAGAGAGGAGGAGGAGAGAGGAGGAGGAGAGAGGAGGAGGAGAGAGGAGGAGGAGAGAGGAGGAGGAGAGAGGAGGAGGAGAGAGGAGGAGGAGAGAGGAGGAGGAGAGAGGAGGAGGAGAGAGGAGGAGGAGAGAGGAGGAGGAGAGAGGAGGAGGAGAGAGGAGGAGGAGAGAGGAGGAGGAGAGAGGAGGAGGAGAGAGGAGGAGAGAGGAGGAGGAGGAGGAGGAGGAGGAGAGAGGAGGAGGAGGAGAGAGGAGGAGGAGGAGGAGAGAGGAGGAGGAGGAGAGAGGAGGAGGAGGAGGAGGAGGAGGAGGAGGAGGAGGAGGAGGAGGAGGAGAGAGGAGGAGGAGGAGGAGGAGAGAGGAGGAGGAGAGAGGAGGAGGAGGAGGAAGAGGAGGAGAGAGGAGGAGAGAGGAGGAGAGAGGAGGAGAGAGGAGGAGAGAGGAGGAGAGAGGAGGAGAGAGGAGGAGAGAGGAGGAGAGAGGAGGAGAGAGGAGGAGAGAGGAGGAGAGAGGAGGAGAGAGGAGGAGGAGAGAGGAGGAGGAGGAGAGAGGAGGAGGAGAGAGGAGGAGGAGGAGAGAGGAGGAGGAGAGAGGAGGAGGAGAGAGGAGGAGGAGAGAGGAGGAGAGAGGAGGAGAGAGGAGGAGGAGGAGGAGGAGGAGGAGGAGGAGGAGGAGGAGGAGGAGGAGGAGGAGGAGGAGGAGGAGGAGGAGGAGGAAGCACATCACCAACGAGGCAGGATGCCCTCCAGGGGCCAGCCTAAGGGCAGCACATTGACTGCATCACACCCCAAAGCTCCACATGTGCAGGGCGCTGCAGTCTCTGCGCGTTATTCAAAAAGTTCTTTGGTGTGGGCCTTTTTTGAGACGAGTGCATCAGATCGCACCGCTGCTATTTGCAACATATGTCTCAAGCGTATCTCGCGTGGCCAAAACATCTCCCGCTTGGGTACCACATGCTTGACCAGACATATGTTGACCTGCCATGCAGTTCGTTGGCAAGCGTATCTAAAAGACCCACACCAAAGAACAAAGAGGATCTCTCCTTGCTCCTCATCAGCTGAGATTTCCAACCCCACTAGACCTTCAGTCCTCTCTGAGACCTGCAGTGAGAGGAATGAAGGTGTAGAATTAGGTGTGTCACAGCCAAGTACTTGTGGGCAATCTGCTTTTGGTACACCGACGTCAGATTGTACCAGGCAAATTTCCCTGCCCCAGCTGCTGCACCGCCGAAAGAAGTTTGCTCCCAGCCATCCACATGCCCAGCGGTTGAATGCTAGCTTGGCAAAATTGCTAGCACTTCAACTGCTGCCTTTTCAGTTGGTAGACTCTGCCCCCTTCTGTGAGTTTGTGGAATGTGCGGTTCCTCAGTGGCAGGTACCCAAACGCCACTTTTTCTCACGGAAGGCGATTCCGGCTCTCTACCGGCATGTGGAAGGCAATGTCCATGCCTCGCTGGACAGGGCGGTCAGTGGTAAGGTGCATATTACCGCTGACTCATGGTCCAGCAGGCATGGACAGGGACGTTACCTAAGTTTCACGGCGCATTGGGTGACTCTGCTGGCAGCTGGGAAGGATGCAGGACAAGGTGCAGTAGTGTTGGAGGTTGTTCCGCCACCACGCCTCCAAAATGCTGATTGTGACACACCTCTCTCCTCCACCCCCTCCTCCTCTTCTTCCTCTATGGCCTCTTCCTCGGAACCAGCGGTGCTCCGTAGGCGTTCAAGGGGCTACGCAAGTACGCAGGCCAAAAGATGCCATGCGGTGCTTGAGCTGGTGTGCTTGGGGGACAGGAGCCACACTGGGGCAGAGGTTCTGTCAGCTCTGCAGGGGCAGGTTCAGAGGTGGTTGACGCCACGCCAACTTAAGGCAGGAATGGTGGTTTGCGACAATGGCACCAACCTCCTCTCTGCCCTCCGACAGGGACAAATGACCCATGTGCCCTGTTTGGCTCACGTCCTTAACTTGGTGGTGCAGCGGTTCTTGGGCAGGTACCCGGGCTTACAGGATGTCCTGAGGCAGGCCAGGAAAGTCTGTGTGCATTTCCGCCGGTCATATAATGCCAGTGCTCGGCTGACGGACCTCCAAAAGGAGTTTAACCTGCCCAAGAACCGCCTAATCTGTGACATGCCCACCAGGTGGAACTCAACGTTGGCCATGCTGCAGCGGCTGCACACGCAGCAGAGGGCCATCAATGAGTACCTGTGCGACTATGGCACCAGGACAGGGTCAGGGGAGCTTGGTTTTTTTCCCCACGCCAGTGGGCCATGATCAGGGATGCATGCACTGTCCTGTCACCATTCGAGGAGGCCACGAGGATGGTGAGCAGTGACAGTGCATGCATCAGTGACACTGTCCCCCTTGTCCACCTGTTGGAGCACACGCTGCGTGGAATAATGGACAGGGCACTTGAGGCAGAACAGAGGCAGGAAGAGGAGGACTTCCTTAGCTCTCAAGGCCCCCTTTATCCAGACAGTGTTCCTGCATGCCCGCCGATCACACAGGAAGAGGACGAGGAGGAAGAGGAGGAGGAGGAAGATTGTGTCAGTATGGAGGTGGAGCCTGGCACTCAGCATCAGCAGCAGTCTTTAAGGGATCAGTCCCAAGAAACACATGGACTTGTACGTGGCTGGGAGGAGGTGGCTGCGGACCATGTCGTTCTTAGTGACCCAGAGGACTCCGGACCGAATGCCTCAGCAAACCTACGCTGCATGGCCTCCCTGATCCTGCAAAGCCTGCGTAAGGATCCTCGTATTCGTGGTATCAAGGAGAAGGACCAATACTGGCTGGCAACCCTCCTTGATCCACGTTACAAGGGTAAGGTTGCGGACCTTATCTTGCCATCGCAGAGGGAGCAGAGGATGAAACATCTTCGGGAGGCCTTGCAGAAAGGTCTGTGCAACGCGTTCCCAGAGACTGGGAGGTTACAAACTCCTGTTTCTGGACAACGTGTTGCTGAGGCTTCGGTCAGTCAAAGAAGGAGCGGTGGAGAAGGTGGCCGTCTGACCGATGCGTTCAGACAATTTTTTGGTCCGCAGCCCCAAGGTATGATCGGTTCCAGCAACCATCGCCAGCGTCTGTTTTACATGGTGCAGGAATACCTAGGGGCAAGATCAGACTTGGACACCTTTCCCACCGAAAATCCTCTGGGTTACTGGGTCTTGAGGATGGATCACTGGCCAGAGCTTGCACAGTATGCAATTGAGCTACTGGCCTGTCCTGCATCCAGCGTTCTTTCGGAACGCACATTCAGTGCTGCTGGAGGCGTGGTAACCGATCACAGGGTGCGTCTGTCCACCGACTCGGTCGATCGGCTGACCTTCATAAAAATGAATGAGTCTTGGATCACCACCAGCTACCAAGCACCTGATGCTGATGTAACCGAATAATTTTTTTTGAAATCTCAGATCCCTTCAAAGACTGCCTATGCTGATGCTGAGTGACTATCCCTGAGTAATTATCCTCTTCCTCCTCAATCATCACGCTGATAGCTTGTAAGAACATTTTTGGTTCTGGGCGCCACCACCAGTGCCTAAGGCACAATTTTTCAGCCCCTGTTTAACAGGGGCGTGTAATTACAATTTTTGATGCAATACTTTGCAGCAGGGCTCGTTCCTGCGTTCCAACTAGAGTGTCTGAGGGGTTGCAGTGTTGTGGCACCAGCACCAGTGCCTAAGGCCCAATTTTTCTGCCCCTGTCTAACAGGGGCGTGTAATTACAATTTTTGATGCAATACTTTGCAGCAGGGCTCGTTCCTGCGTTCCAACTAGAGTGTCTGAGGGGTTGCAGTGTTGTGGCACCAGCACCAGTGCCTAAGGCCTAATTTTTCAGCTCCTGTTCAACAGGGGCATGTAATTACAATTCTTGATCTAATATTTCACAGCAGGGCCCTGTGAGGGCTTACAGTGTTGTGGCCACAGCAACACCTAAGGCCCAAATTTCTGCTGAGTATATAGGGCAGGACCCTACTTTCAAACATCTAACTTACTAACGACTCCTACTTGCAAACGGAAGGAGACAACAGGAAGTGAGATGAAATCTACCCCTAGGAAGGGAAATTCTCTCCTGTAAGAGTTAATATGGGAAAACAATTTCTCCTTTCCACTGATGCTTTCCAATCCTTGTTCCACAAAAAAACCCAAATTTTCAAAAAACATTTTTCATTGGGACAAAAAAGTGAGGTGAAATCTTCTGAAGAGGAGGAAAGACAGCAAAACATATGTCACAGGGGTGATAACCCTTCCCTATGTTTTTCAAAAAGCTTAGAAAAGTTTTTTTGGCTGGAGCTAAACACGTTAAAAATGTTCAAAATTACAAACAGATTCTACTTAACAACAAACCTACAGTCCCTGTCTTGTTTGCACCGCCTGTATACTGCTGTTCAGAGTATATAGGGCCTGGTGGCCCCACACCTTTCCTTATTTTAATTTGGGTGCGGGGTTCCCCTTAATATCCATACAAGACCCAAAGGGCCTGGTAATGGACTGGGGGGGTACCCATGCCGTTTGTCTCACTGATTTTCATCCATATTGCCATGACCTGACATGACATTAAACCCGCAAGCAGTTTTAAATGAGATTTTTTCCTTTAAAAATGACATTTGGTGCAGGGACTGTTCTAAACATGGGAAACACGCGTCACTTTACAGGCATACTATAGACACCCCCCAGGTACGATATTTAAAGGAATTTCACTTTAAGCATCATTAAAATCACTGCTCCCGAAAAAACGGCCGTTTTTAAAAGTTTTTTTTGCATTGATACATGTCCCCTGGGGTAGGACCCGGGTCCCCAAACCCTTTTTAGGACAATACCATGCAAATTAGCCTTTAAAATGAGCACTTTTGATTTTGAACGTTCGAGTCCCATAGACGTCAATGGGGTTCTAACGTTCGTGCGAACTTTCGGTCCGTTCGCGGGTTCTGGTGCGAACCGAACCGGGGGGTGTTCGGCTCATCCCTATCAGGGACCAGTCATTTAAAAACTACTTGCAGCTATAATGAATTGTCGGGTCTCGGCAATACAGATAAGTCAGAAAAAACTGCATGGGGATCCCCCCCAAAAATCCATACCAGGCCCTTCAGGTCTGGATATTAAGGGGAACCCTGCACCAGTTTTTTTTAAATGCCGTGGGGGTCCCCCCAAAAATCCTTACCAGACCCTTATCTGAGCACACAACGTGGCAGGCTGCAGGAAAAGAGGGGGGGTAAGAGTGCCCCCCCCTCCTGAACCGTACCAGGCCACATGCCCTCAACATGGGGAGGGTGCTTTGGGGTAGCCCCCCAAAGCACCTTGTCCCCATGTTGATGGGGACTCATCCTGAGAGGCATGCCACCGAAAGCGCAGTGGCGATGCCCAAAATTTTAGTTCTTGTTGAATTTGTATAGGCACAAAGTTTCTGATCTGTAGACAGCCCAGATCATAGGCTAAAGAAGGCAAATTGAAACGCCCTCATGTGCCACCTGGCCCAAGGTACCACCACTGCCAACAAGATCTTCAAAGAGAATCCTTGGGCTGCGCCAATTCTGTAAGAGGCAGACAACTGTAGTTAGGTACTAGAAAAACTGGGGAGAAAGGCCCCCAGATGATTCTATGTTTTTGGCATCACTGGCTTGGCCTTGTAGCAGTATAGAAATTGTGCAAACATTTTCTCTTCTGAGATCTGTTCTCCATTGTCCACCCACCTGTCTTCTGGACCCACTGGTCTTTGGCAATTGTAGTCTCCTTCTGGAGGGTCTGGACAACAATCATTTACTTCACTTAGGCCCCAGCTGGAAGGGACTGGTTGGACTCACCTTTAAAAAATACTTTCCAGCCATATTAGCAGCTTGCTCTGGACTTATTTCATGTCAAAAGTAACTTTGAGATACCTCCATTGTGATATATTAAATCTGCAGCTTGACCTATAAGATTTGGCCTCCTGCACCCTCTGAAGTTCAGTGGGCTTGAGTGAAGGATGGAGGCTTCCTTTTACTAGTCTGTGGCTACATTCCAGACTTTTCCTCCTGTCATTCACTTAATTGCATTGTTCAGCGTTTGGCCAAACAACCTCCCATTATAGGAAATGTGGAAGGCTTGTGTAGAAGTTCCACCTGCCCTCTAGTGGCATAATCACAATGCTCTCCTAGCAGTGCCAGCACTTGTACTAGGTCTATCAAGAGCATCAACCAAAAGTCAGTTGCCAGGTTCCACTCTTTCCAGAAACTGTGCCAAATCTTGCAGTTTCCAATGTTGATGTAATGCCATTTCTGAAGTTAATATATTGAAGTTAACTATTGCTGGTTGGCAGGCAAAATCTGTCACTGGTCATCTGGCCATCAGGCTTGCACAGAATCTATACAGTTTCCTATTCCAGATGTGTTTCAGCATGTGTTTTTGATGCATTCTACATGCGTTTTGCCACTTTCCCGACGTGTTCCTATAAAGAAACAATGCAACATTCTACTATTGGCACTAGAATGTGCTGTACTGGTGTGAAATTAAGTAATTGGAATCAAAGTTACACTATCCATGCAGAAATAAAAAAAACGTACTGGCCTGCATCTGGTGTGAACAAGTCCATTGAAGGCAACCAAATAGGCAAAGACACTTGCTGCACCGGACACAAGAGGACAGCAACCACCTCTGGAAGTTCAGTGCATATACATACAGCAGCCATTATATGGATAAAGCTTAGGGAACCTGTTAATGTAAATTGGTCTTCTGACAAGGTCTGTCATCCTCCATCAATGAGCAATTTACACTATCAAAGGGAAAAGACCATCCTCCAACGAGTGATTTACGCTCTGCCATTATGGGTAAAGACCATCCTTTGTGAACGAGCAATTTATGCTCCATCATGGGTGTTGCTTGTGGTGTGGATATTTGCAGCATCCTTTCTGCAATAGCTTCCTTAATAGGTCTTATGCCCCGTACACACGGTCGGACATTGATCGGACATTCCGACAACAAAATCCTAGAATTTTTTCTGACAGATGTTGGCTCAAACTTGTTTTGCGTACACACGGTCACACAAAGTTGTCGGAATTACCGATCGCCAAGAATGCGGTGACGTCAACCACGTACGACGAGACTAGAAAAAGCCAGTTCAGAACCCTTTGGGCTCCTTTTGCTAATCTTGCGTTAGTAAAAGTTTGGTGAGAGACGATTCGCGCTTTCAGACTCGTGGTTTACAGATCGTTTTCTGCTGTTCAGTTTGTGCTTGTGGGTTTGTATCTGCTCTTCAGTGCGTGCAAGCAAACTACGCGCGACTTTGATTAGTCATTGTGTTCTTGTTTGTTACTGTTTTTCAGGTCGCTCTTCACAGGCCTTGCTGTTCTTCAGTGCATTCTGTTACTTCGCTCTGAGTAGCCGACCGTTTTCTAGTCATGTTGCGTATGCGTACTCCTCGTACAGTTCGTGCTGTGCGGGGGCTTGTTGGGGTCCTAACCTTGTCACAAGTCTAGTCCATGAACAGGGTGGGGAGGAGTTCATGGACCAAGAATTGGTTGCTTCAGCGTGACCAGTTCTGTCATATGCCTTTGCTCCGTGAGAATAATCCTGACGATTTCAGGAACTTTCTCCGGATGACAGACCCCGTATTTCACGGTTTGTTGGCTTTGCTGTCCCCTTATATTAGCAGGCAGGATACCTGCATGAGGCAAGCCATCACTCCGGAGCAGAGGCTAGTCGCCATCCTGCAGTACTTTGCGATAGGGAGAAGTCTGCAGGACTTGAAGTTCTAGACAGGCATCTCCCCCCCAGGCTCTGGGGATCTTTATCCCAGAGACCTGTTCTGCCATCATACAGGTCCTGCAGAAGGAGTATATGAAGGCAAGATTTTTATCCTTTAATATCACATTTTGTATTTAATATTTGATAATATATTGCATTTCTTTCCTCATTCCCCAATTACCATGATTGTAATATGCTGTGAATGTCCCCTTTGTCCTCATGCATGCTGGATTTTTAGGTAATTTTAGGTCCTTCATACATATTTGCCCTTCAATAACCTCCCCAGCATGGTGTCTCCTGCCTTATATTCACCTCATGTAGTCACTTAATGTATTTTATCAGCTCCATAGTAGTGCTTTACCCCAAACACCCCCTAAAATGTTTGGAAATTTTATTTTTGATTTAAAATCAGGCAGAGTGCCAGAGGTTTTTTTTGTGGTGTCCCCCAAAAATTTTTAGTAACCCTCCCTCCCCCAACTGCTAAGTCAGCTGATCCCAATTCTCTATTCTCAATCATCTATCTGCTGACTTTGCCAAACCCATACCCATCTCTTTAGTGATCAGATGTATGGATGAATTCCCCAAAGCATGTAGTGCAAGGGCCTGCCTGTATACTTTCAAATGGTACTGTTTAAAGTTTGTATACTATTATCTTGATAGGTAATAGCAGAATGTCCAAATGTGCTCAAATGTGTACAATGTGTATTTATATCTTTGTATGATGACACTTCTTACCTGTCCAGTGGGCTGCCAATAGTGTAACTAAGGAGGGGCTGTTCAAAGTAATGCCCATTATTTAGGCATTCATCTCTCAATGAAGTGGAGAGGGTTACCTGTCCAAGAGCCCCCCCCTATAATGTTAGAAAGGGCCCATGAGAGGGGGGGGGGGGGGGGATCTGATAGGTGTACCTTATACTTTGGTCTTTAAAAACTCCCTCAAATAAATGTTATCTTGATGTTGGCGTCTAATCTGCTTTCCATGTTTTAATGTGCAAAAAGACCAATTTTGTTTTCCTCAACAGTTTCCTTCCACGCCACAGGAATGGCAGACTGTGGCCATCCACTTTGCCCAGCGGTGGGACTTTCCTAACTGCGGAGGGGCAATTTATGGGAAACACGTCCACATCATCCCACCACCCAACTCGGGGTTGTACTATTATAATTATAAGGGGTTCAATAGTATTGTGATGTTGGCTAATTAAGAGTTCCTGTATGTGGACGTGGAGAAGAATGGCCGGACGTCCGATGGTGGAATCATCGTCCAGACAGTTTTACAGGCGTCTCCAGAATGGCAGCTTGGACTTGGCACCTCCAGAAGACAATGTGGAAGGACTCCCATTCGTCTTCATTGCGGATGAAGCTTTTGCGCTGGGGACCCTCTTATGCGGCCATTCCCAATGAGGACCCTCACCCCAGACCAGAGGGTTTTTAATTACCAGCTGGCCAGAGTCAGAAGAGTGGTGGAGAACACGTTTGGAATCATGGCCAGCTGGTTCCGCCTATTTCTTACACCCATACATATGGCAGAGTACAAACTGAATCACATTATCCTGGGGTGCTGTGTTCCACATAACTTTTTACGAAAACATTCTGCCAACTATGCTGGCTCAGTTGGGCCTGAAGCCGGAATTCAAAATGAACCAACCCTGACGGCGCTTGAAAGTGTCCGTCCTGGCTTGCCCTCCCTGAGTGCCCGTGATGTCCGGCTAAGATACCTTGAGTTCTTTGCGGGTAGGGGGGCTATCAATATGCCAGACAATGTGTGAAACCTTTATCAAAAAAAAAAAAAAGCAAATCTTTGGTGACATTTACTGCTTGTGTTTGTTTTAGCTGACCCTGACAGAAATGTTGTGAGTCCAGAAAATGGCGTGATTGTGTAACCTTATACAAAGCACTGTTGGGTGTTATTTACTAAAGGGAAAGACACTTTGCACTACAAGTGCACTTGAAACTGCACTTGTAGTGCAAAGTGGATTTGCCCTTATGAAATAACACCCATTGTCACAGAAAGCAGCAATTAGAGCACCACAAAAGTGTTGTAGCGTTGAGACAATTATCCACACATTCTTGATTAACAATCTTTTTAATACCTGCCCAATCACATGTGCATTTTGACAAGGTTTTTAAAACAAACCAACATGTTTGTTGTATAACAATTTTTGGGGTGGAATTTGAAAAAGTAGAAATGTCCTTTTAAGATAAAACAGGCATGTTTAAAACCAAATAGAAAAGACAAATCTTGAACTTACAAAGTTCACATTTGTTTGAACTTGAAGGCAATATCAGACACGAGTATTTAGGAACGGCGTTTGATATTGCGGTCATATGGGGTGAATTCACCCCAGGAAAAGCCAAATTTTTAAGATGCACACCAATGTATGAATGTCAACATGTGCTAGCTGCCATCATAGGGGATAAGGGACATGTTTTGGGGGAGCAACCCCTTCCTCTCAGCTACATTATTGAGGAAGGGGTTGCACCCCCAAAACGCGTCCATTGATCTCCCCTGATGGCAGATAGCACATGTTGACACACTGTGCATCTTCAAAATTTGGCTTTTCTACAATTTGCAAAAAAATGTTAACATTGTAGCACACCATAAAAGAAAGGGCTTCGGAGGGGATTTAAACTCTCCCCAAAACACCAATGTTTTTATTTTTTTTAACATCATTGATGTTTTTTCGTGATGTTTTCCAATGCAATATTACACCCCATGATCTCCCCGATTAGGATCCACAACATCACAATCACCTAAACAGATAGAAACAAAAAAAAAAAAAAAAAATTGTATTATAAATATGCCGGCATCCATCTCTTACCTGAGCCTGTGGTCGCAGACACTCACCTGTTGTGGTGACTAGTTCCACCATGTCTTCTTCCTCCATCTGCTCTGCTTGTCTTTAGGGTATTTCCCCTTCATCCAGAATTGGGGTGTCTCTGGTCTCCTCGGATGAGGGGTGTCCTCAGTCTTTTCTCCCCTATGTGAAAAAAAAAAAAAAGGGTATACTTAACACAGATATTTGATGGCAGAACTATAAATACGAAACATTGCTTGGAAGTGGGGTACAATTGTCGATTTTGGCAGAGTTCCAAGATGTAGAATTTTGAGTGTCCTTTGTCAAGTGTGAATACTTTGCCTGTCTTGTACAAGCTTCACAGATGGAGACCACCCTATAGTATACACTGGAGCACCTGTGTGGGCCCCCTAATAAAAAGGGTGTTCTTGTGTCCCACACTAGTGCTCCAGTGTCCAGATGTGAAAACTGCTGCCTAGTGTCCTCTCCTTACAGAGTTGAGTTTGCATTTCATTCTAATAACACACACACACACACACACACATCTACACAACCAAATTAGTTTCATACAAGTAGGCCCTAAAAAAATGTGGTCAAATGCATATGGCCAAAACAATGGTGTTTTATATGCCGAAATAAATGTTTGATACGAACGAATAATGTGCCCATGAACATGAAAGTTGCCGTTTTAAACTGTACAACAGTTCCTAAAAGCACATGGAGCAGCACGAACGTAATAAACATAAAGAATGGGAACACAGGACAACTACTTATTTTGCAGCACTCTCCGGATCTTTCTGTACTGCTCATGTTTTTAATTTCAGGTCCGACCACCCCTTCCTGAGCTGATCTTTGGATCGTTGTACCCCAAAATTCCGGTGCAGGCTCTTGACCACTTTCACCATTATCTTGGCCTTTCAGACATTGGGGTTGGGGTAAGGTCCATACTTTCCATCATAGTCGGCCTTCTTCAGGATGTTCGACCATCTCCAACATCTCCCCAAAGGACATTTGATGCCTTTCTCCTCCTTCTGGATCCAGACGTTGACAGCTCCGGGCTTTCCTCCCCCTCATTGCTGTAATTAGCACACACCTGCTCTGACTCAGCCATGTGCTCTTCCCCCACTGTGCCAAATGAAAAGGGGCGGGGAATAGACTAGAAAGAAAGTCAGGGGTGGGCGAAGTTACACGCATGCGCAGTGTGTATAAAGTGTAACACACGTGCGTAGGGAGTACGATCTGTGAGCAGAGGAAGGAGCATCGGAGGCGCTGATTGTGATAACGAAGGCAAGAGCCAAACTTGGGCCTATACTGCTTCTAGATTGAGGCCTATATTGTAACAAGATTAGGAGAGTTTTGCCTGACATTAGGGTTTGTCTTGTGTCTTGCAGTGAAAATGGATATCTTGAAAGATAACGACTTTATGGCAGTCTTCATTGATATATGTTCAGGGAGCTGCCCTGTCTGTGGCAGATAAACCACCCACATTATAAGAACCAAACAAAGAGGAAGGCAGCACTGGATCAATTGCTGGAATTTGTGAAGACGGTGGTCCCCACGGCAGACATCTATTTGAAGATCCTAATTGGTGGCCTGAGGAGCACTTATCTAAGGGAGGACAAGAAGGTCCAGGATTCCCAGAGATCTGGAGCTGCAGACGACATTTATGTCCCCAGGCTGTGGTACTATGACAGGCAGCATTTTCTGGCAGGTCAGACTGAACCCAGGCCAGCACTCTCCAGTCTTCCTTCCACGCTTCCTTCCCCCCCCAGCTGAGTCTTCTGACGCCCCACCTGGGCCTTCCAGGCAGCAACATGTGGAGGGGCCCAGATTGAGCCAGGTATAGCATTCTTTTAAATATTTCTGGTTGTCCAGTCAATGATGTTAACTAGATGTTAGCTTGGAGTACCAATTTATGATTGTGATTGATGATGCAAAAACTAAAACCATGTCTTTTTCATACACAGGGAAGTCTCAGCCAGGAGGTGGCCAGGCCAAGCAGGCTGCCTGATATCCAGGTCCCTCCCCTATATCCGCAAAGAAAGTGGCAGGAAGAGGAGTAACCTGGAGGAGGCTGCCATAGGCCTCTTTTGGAGGGCTACAGAGGCCCTGAGAACCCCCCACACTGTGGAGGAGGACTTTGCTTGCATAACTGCCTGCAAAATGCTGCAGATGGAGTAGGGTCAACGACTCCTGTGTGAGTCCTTAAATTTTGGAAGCTCTCAAGGGGTTGAGGGGCCAAATAACATCTGATACCCACATTTGTGATCCTCCTCCTAAAATATTATGGAGTAAAACTAAAAATAAAACAAAGATCAGCCTTGAAAAAAAAAAAAAAAAAAAAATTAAAGTTACGTACCGGTAACGTCTTTTCCAGTAGTCTTTCAGGACAGCCACCATGAGAGAGATAGTCTCCTCCTCTTCCTCTAGGAAACACTGCGCCAGCCCATAAATTCTTACTTCCCCCTGCCAGACCTCAGTATATTCCAAGATTACCTCCGGTCAGCTGGGGAGACACAAGAACACATTAATAACATACTATTCCATATCATTATCATGCTGCGTTCTGGTCTTTTATAAGACACCCCAAAATTTCGGGTGGGTAACTAGGGCTGTCCTGAAAGACTACTGGAAAAAGACGTTACCGGTACGTAACTTTAATTTTCCCCTTTCGTCTTTCAGGACAGCCACCATGAGAGGATGAACGAGCACTTACCAGTTAGGGTGGGACTACAGCTTGCAACACCTTTCGCCCAAAGGCTTGCTCACTAGCCGACACCAGGTCCACTCTGTAGTGCTTAACGAAAGTGGAATAGCTGGACCATGTTGCAGCCCTGCATATCTGCTCTGGTGTTGCTCCAGCCTTCTCTGCCTGAGAAGCTGCCATAGCTCTAGTAGAGTGTGCCCTTATACCCATTGGGATTTCTTTCCCTGCTAATGTATAGGCCTGGCCAATGGCTACTCTGAGCCATCTGGCAATAGTGCGTCGAGACGCTTTGCATCCTTTTCTGGCCCCAGAAAACAAAATAAATAAAGAGTCTGACTTTCTAAACCTCTTGGTCAGCTCTAGGTACTGAAGGATACATCTCCTTACGTCCAACGAATGAAATTTTAATTCCCTTTCCCCCCGAGGGGTTGGGACAAAATGAGGGTAGAACTACCTCCTGACTTCTGTGAAAACCAGAAGCAACCTTAGGTAAAAATGCTGGATCAGTCTTGAAGATGAGCCGATCTGGAAAAATAACGCAAAAGGGAGGTCTAACAGATAAGGCCTCAATCTCGCTGACTCTGGCAGTTGTCACTGCTACCAAAAAAACTGTTTTTAACGTAAGATCCTTTAGTTGACATTCCTCTAAAGGTTCAAAGGGGGTTCCCGTCAGGCCCTGTAAAACTAAAGATAGGTCCCACTTGGGAAAGGGAGGGCCCTGAACCGGTCTTTGTCTAGACAGAGCCTTAAAGAATCTGACCACCCAAGGGTTGGTGGCCAGATGCTTTTCTAAATAAGCACTGAGTGCTGACACCTGACCTTTAAGGGTACTTATGGATAAACCCCCATCTGCCCCGCACTGAAGGAATTCCAACACCGTTGTGGGACTGTGTACCGCAAAGGAGCCTTCCGCACACCATTCATTGAAACGTACCCAGACCTTTTTATAAATCTGGCGTGTTTCCTTCTTCCTGCTGTTGAGGAGGGTGGAGATTAATTTCTCAGAAAAACCCCTAGCTCTTAGCATACCCTCCTCAGTAGCCAGGCCGCTAACTGCCATTGGTGAACCTGTGGACAGAGGACTGGGCCCTGTGAGAGGAGATCCTCTCGAGGTGGCAGGAATAAGGGAGGTTCGACCACTAGTTGCTTGAGTACTGAGAACCAAGCCCTCTTTGGCCAATGTGGTGCTACTAGAATCAGGGACGTGTTTTCCATCTGGAACTTCCTGAGAACTGCCGGTAATAATGCTGGGGGCGGGAAGGCATAGCAGATTCTGAAATGCCAGTTCTGGATCAATGTGTCGACCCCTCGCGCTCCCTCCCCTCTGTTTAGGGAGAAAAAAACAAGGGGCTTTCGCGTTGCTTCTTGACGCGAACAGATCTACTTCTGGAGGACCCCATTTCTCTGAAATGAGATTGAAAACCTCCTGGTTGAGGATCCAATCGCCCTCTCAGTTTGGTTCGGCTGAGAAAATCTGCTATCACATTCTTTTCTCCTCTCAGGAAGACTGCTGAGAGTGAGAGTGTGAATCTCGGCCCAGTTCAGAATGTCTGATGCTAAGGCTGACAGGACTCCGCTTCTCGTGCCGCCCTGTTTGTTTACATAGGCCACGGCGGACGAGTTGTCCGACCGCACCTGAACATGGTGGCCCCGTAGCTCCTCCTTGAAGAACCTGAGTGCTAGCCCGATTGCCCTCAGCTCCTTCCAATTGGACGACCTTCTTAGTTCGTCGCCCTCCCAGGTGCCCTGTGCTAAAAGGGAACCCAGATGCGCCCCCCAACCCTTGCCGCTTGCGTCTGTGGTTACCACCTGAGAAACTGGGATGAACCACAGATGACCCTGCGACAAGTTTGAGACCCTCCTCCACCACCAGAGGGATCTCTTTACTTGGGGTGGAACCTGTACCAAGGTGTCCAGATCTTTCTGACTGATCCCACACCCTTAAGACAAAGGACTGTAAGGGACGAAAGTGCAGACCTGCCCATTGCACTGCTGGGAGGGTAGCGGTTAATAGTCCCAGGACCGACATCAGAACTCTTATGGAGACCTGACTGCTGCACTGGAGAACAGCCACTGCCCTGTCCAGTTTTTGTACTTTTTCTGCTGGAAGAAACACTCAGTAGCGTTGAGTCCAACAGATAGCCTAAGTACGTGATGCGCTGAGAGGGAATCAAACTGGATTTCTCCAAGTTCATTAGCCACCCTAGACCTGTAAGAACTCTTTGTTAGTTCTAGATCTCTGACTAACTGCAGTGGACACGGTGCAAACAGGAGCAGGTCGTCCAGGTATGTGTCTGGAAACCTGGGAGAAGGCAGCATCTAACTTGGGACTTTTATTCCAGATAGATGTAGGATCATCCGAGAATGGAAATCTCCTTTTTAAGGATCTAGAAAAAAAAAAGGGTTTCCTTTCGGGATCCTGCCACTCCTTTTTAATAGTTTCAAACAGTACCTCATGTACTGGAAAAACTTTCCTCCTTTGTTCCCCTAAACCCTTGTACATTTGGTCATGAAGGGTCAGGGGTTTCCTGTCTTCCTGAATACCGAGGGTTGTATAAATAGCCCCTAAGAGGTCCTCTACCTCTTCCAGGGATAATTTATATCTGGAGGATTTCCTGGACTCCCCGTTCAGGTCCTCTCCCTCTGAACCATCCTGGGAATCGGAGGAGGAACTGTCTGGTTGTCTTTGTTCCACTCCGGAGGGCCCTGGAGCTTCCACTGCCCTAACTGAAGTTGCAGGTTGGGCAGGAGCAGAGCCCTGAGGCGAGGTTGTATCCTGGGGGACTGGACTAAAGGGAGGCTGAAACCTTTCAAATAAGGCTTTAAATGAAGAGAAGGTGGACGAAAGCTCCTTAACCGAGGCTGCAAGTCCTGACTCCTGTTCAGAGTCCCTCTCCTTAACAAGGGAGTCTATGCACTCCCTACACAAGACCTTTGTCCATGTTTCCCCTAAAGTGTCCCTGCAAGAGGCACACCTCTTAGAGCTATGTGCAGACCTAGACTTCTCTGTAGCTTTCTGAAATGCATGAAAAGAAAAAAAAAAAAAGTCACTTTTTTTTTTTTCCTCAAAAAAACAAGGATACAACCCTGGGAGTGCACAAGACCCTCCTTAATATGTGGGGATCTGAGCCTCCCTCCCCTGACCACCCAGGGTGTCTGCCCCCCCATGACAGGAACTATACATGGAGGGACAATCCTAGATAAAGAGTACTCTTCCCCAGGGCACTCTTACCTTAGGAAGGCTGGAGGTAGTGTCCGTTGGCTGAGCATCTGCTTCCGACATGACTTGCAGGTGGTTGCTACTACCGAGTCCCACGCTGCCTGTGCGCGTCCCAGACTCGTCTCCAGCCTGTGCCTGGCTTCCCTATCAGCGCCGCGACCCGGAACCGGAAGTCGTGGGTCAAAGGCAAGCACTCACCCTTCCGCCGGAAATGACGTCGCCCGGCCCGCCTAGTTCAAAAAAAAAAAAAAAAAAAAAAAAAGCGGTCTGTATGGAATACAGGGAAGGTGAATGCTTGCCTGCTGCAGCCCTGTAGCTGCGATAGGGAGTCCCCCCAACCTGAAGCCGCACTCGGCTAGGAAGTGGTGGCAATAGAACGAGGGGTAAGTCCCCCCTATGCCCTAGGAAACCCCTGCTCCCATTACAGGCTCCAAAAAATATAAACAGCCGCAGTCACCCTGACTGAATGGCCTGGTTCCTTGCACAGTGTCTCCCCACCGGAGGAAACACTAATACTGAGGTCTGGCAGGGGGAAGTAAGAATTATGGGCTGGCGCAGTGTTTCCTAGAGGAAGAGGAGGAGACTATCTCTCTCATGGTGGCTGTCCTGAAAGACGAAAGGGGAAAACACAGCTTTTTAAAAAAAAAAAAAAAAAAAAAACAAAACGCAAAAATAATTGTCAGATGTGACAAATCCAAATATATTGAGGGAGTCCCGATAAATAAAGAAATACGTTTGTGAGAAGTCTGAATATCAGCAGCAAAACTACTTCATTCTTCTCACATTATAAAGGAAAAGAGTGCGCTGTATTAAACCATTTTTTACATTGCAGCCTGACGAAAGTGCTGTATCCATTGTGAACACTAATTTTACCAGACCGAGCTGTTCCATCTCAGAAATTCTTCTGAGCATGCGTGGCACTTTGTGCGTCGGAACTGGCCACACACGGTCGGAATTGACACGGTCAGGTTTTGTTGTCGGAAAATTTTATAACCTGCTCTCAAACTGTTGGAAAATCCGATGGAAAATGTCCAATGGAGCCCACACACGGTTGGAATGTCCGACAACACGCTCCGATCGGACATTTTCCATCGGAAAATCCGACCATGTGTACAGGGCATTAGAGTTTTGGACAACCACATACTTGTGAGGCAACCTGTGCAATTTCATTGCCCTGTCACTGCAGACTGCATGCAGGCCCAAAATGCACCCTGAGCTTGGCAAGGCATCTATCATGCTGACATAAAACGCATGTGCCAATTTCCTGGATTCTGTCCCTTCACAGGGTAAGTGGAAACAACTCCTTTAGAGTGTATTGACCACATACTTAATGAATGTGACAACCTGTTAGGTGTCATTCTGATCACAATAAGATGATCATTGGTGGGTCTTAGGTTTTGGAGCGTTTGCGTTCAGGGTTTCTGCTCCTAAAATAATGCAAAACACCTCCATTTGCATATTTTCCTTGGGAAACTAAGAACCATGTCCCACGTTGCCCCCTCCTACCTTTGCTAACCTTCTGTGCCGCTAACAGGTGTGGCAAGCTCATATTTGCACAAAATATATGGAGAAAAGCATATTACCTCTCACCAAAAAACATGGAACCCGGTCTCTTAAAAGCCATCTGCCTTCATCCACTCACTTCACAAGTATCTGTAGCTGAGCTTCAAACAGCATTTCCAAAGGCAGAGATCAGGCACAGTCAGAGTCAAAAACCAGTCAGACCGTCAAACCCACAGAAGTACACAGCATAGCAGGGGAGCCAGGACAGTACATCCAGAGACAGACAGGAGACTCGGCCAGAATCTAAGGTAAGTCTTTTACCTGGCAGGACTGTAGAAAGAGGGAGAGAAGCCCTCCCAACCTCGAAAATCATGGAGGGATGCAGCAAACAAATTACTTACCAACATGTGGCCTGGAGCATGACCAAAAAAAGGACATCTTAGTTGGGGGGAGGGGATGTCTTATATTCAGCTTGGAACATGTGGTCATTGGGGGCTCCAAAGGAGGTATTTAACCCTTTATGTGCTGACGGGAGGATGAGCCAGGAAAATACATTTAAGAGAAACTTTAGAAATTTGTCAAATATGACTACTATGGCTAGCATTTAATATACCAAAAATATGAAATGCTCAAAAAGGCTTCACATCTTAATGAATGTGACTCAGGAATAAGGTTCAGTCATAAGTGAGCGCTTTAACAGAGCAACAGAAATGTATTGAGTACAGTTAAAAGGACCTAAATATGGAAATACAGCCATATATCAAGCAAATTTATAACTTGGTCAAGTACAAAATCAAATAGAAAAGCCAAGACTTATAGCAATAAATAGGTGACTGGATGTATCCAATAATTATCAGTTTAGTTGGGCGTGGGGCCATCTGGGTAACTGTTTGTCAAAAGAGTAATTTTACCAAGTGACCTTCAGGAAGGAAATGTAATAAACTTTGTCCAGCAGGTAGAAAGGTGCATCTGCCGCCAGAAGAATTTGTGAATCATATTTCTGGCAGACGCTGCCATGAAAAGACCAAACATACCAGAAGGATGACCTACAAGAGATACTCTGTCAACCAGCTATGCTGAGTTTCCAGTTTTGTTACATAAAATCAGGAGGAGGAACACAGAGCTCAGCCAGGTAAGAAGTGTAATTTTAATCAGAACTATCATATAAAATATGGAAAATGGTTGTCTCAGAAGATATTAGTGACACTTAAAACATTCTCTCCAAAATTGTGAAATCCCAGAATGACCCACAATAACTGAGTGATGTCATAAGAACTAAACACTCAATAGTCACATCCCTTTTCAGGCTCCTTAAAAACATTTTAAAATGTATTTTCCTGCTCAAGGTCATTTTTATGTTCTCAGCAAGACCTCATCGCATCAGACTGACAAGACTTCATGAAATGAATTGAAGTGAGCGTTCAGTGAACTTATGTAAAATGTTGTACTCTGGTTTTGGTGAGAGGGAGACTTTCATAGCAAGCTATTCAACATTGTTCAGCCAATTGTTTTGTACAGATTGGAATATACTTGTAATAGGAGTTTTAGATAAAATGATACATTACTTAGCTACCAAAATCATATTTCCTTTTGTATTACATCACACAAAATTACTGTCTCAACTTTTATTGCTTTTTATGTATTGCTAACTATTTTTTCTTCATCAGACTGATCATGGCAAGCCTCCAATGGCTATTCTGTCTTCTGTATACATTGTATTACATATTACTGAACTGAAGCTCCACTTCTTGCCCATTTTGTCAGTTTTTCATATTTAGGTTTTATATTTATTAAATACACCTCATAAACCTCTGCAGTATTATCAGAATGTTCATTAATCCATTGATTGGTTAGATGAAAGTGACCTTACCTTAATGTGGTGGGAATTCAGCAGTGATGAAGTTGGATTTGTTTCTCTGAGTATTCGGTTCCACGGCAGATCAACGTCACCAAATCTCCAGCTATGCTGTAAAATATGAGTATACCGGAATCTCTGGACCTTTCCTCCATTTTAACTATAAAATGGGAATTTTTTTGTTTTAGAATATTTATTTTTTACCTGATTGTAGACTGAATCACTAATAAGAGGGAGCACTAACCAGATAATGTATTGAGGAAAAAACAATGTAACATTGGCTGTAGGTAGGTTTTTATACCTTCTAGTAATATGTACACCAATGGATTTAGTTTAAAAAATTGCAAGTTAGACTTACCGGTAACTTGTTTTCCAATAGGCTTTCAGGACAGCACCCGAGAGATCATGGCTCCTCCTCCCACAGGAAACACCTCAATTAGGTCTTTAAATTGGAATCCTCCACGTTGCCTCATCAGTTGTTTGTAGAGAACTCCAGCCCCAGCTGCAACACATAAGAGACAGTTATATCATAGTATTACAGCATTAGCATAAACAAAGGGCGGGTTACTGCTGTCCTGAAAGCCTATTGGAAAACAAGTTACCGGTAAGTCTAACTTGCAATTTTCCAAATCGTCTTTCAGGACAGCACCCGAGAGGATAATCGAGACTTACTCCATTTAGGGTGGGACAACAGCCTGTAAGACTTTCCTTCCAAAAGCCTGGTCCCCAGCCGTCATGAGATCTAACCTATAATGACGGGCAAAGGTTGTCAGACTTGTCCAAGTAGCTGCCTTACAGATTTGTTCGGGGGTGGCGCCAGCTTTTTCTGCCCAACTCACCGCGGAAGCTCTTGTAGAATGAGCCCGGACATTTAATGGACTCTCCAGACCTGTAAGGGAATAGGCTTCTGAGATAGCCATTCTTAACCATCTGGCAATGGTTGCTCTAGAAGCTTGTCTTTTTTTATTACCGGAAAATAAAACAAACAGAGTATCTGAACATCTAAAGTCTTTAGTGTTTTCCAAGTAACTCAAGACTGCTCTTTTAACATCCAGGGTATGGAATTCTTCTTCCTTCTTACCCAATGGATTAGAACAAAAGGTAGGAAGTATTATTTCCTGAGTTCGATTCTGGATCGAAGCGACCTTCGGCAAAAAATTAGGATCCGTCTTCAGAACAATTCGGTCTGAAAAAATGGAAAAGAAAGGCTCCCTGATTGATAAGGCTTGCAGCTCACTGACTCGAGCTGTTGTAACAGCCACTAAAAACACTGTTTTCAAAGTAATAAATTTCAGGGAGGCTAAATTAATGGGTTCAAAAGGTTCCTTGGTCAGGGCCTGTAGAACAACCGATAAGTCCCATGCTGGACAGCTTTTGATTACCACTGGTCTAGACCTGGTAAGAGCTTTGAAGAATCTTATTACTAGGGGTTCTGATGAAATGGATTTTTCCAGGAATACCCCCAGCGCAGCAACCTGAACTTTGAGGGTGCTGACCGCTAAGCCCTTGTCCGCCCCTTCTTGCAGAAACTCAAGGACAGAAGAAATTTGTTTTGGAGATCTGTCAGATGCTGTGCACCAGGAGTTGAAGATTTTCCAGACTTTGGAATAGATTGCTCTTGTAACCTTCTTTCTACTAGACAGAAGGGTAGCTACCAACCTATCCGAGAAACCTTTCCTCTTCAAGAGCTGCTCCTCAGTAGCCAGGCCGTGAGCTTTAGTTTTGCTACTTCCTGGTGAAATAGAGGACCTTGTAACAGAAGGTCTTTTCTTAACGGAAGGTGCCAGTAAGGTTCTTGTTGCATCTGGAGAAGGGATGAAAACCAAGGCCTTTTTGGCCAGAAAGGAGTGATGAGAATCACTGTTGTCTCCTCCTTCCTGATTTTCGCTATGACCCGAGGGATAAGCTGAAACGGGGGGAATGCGTAACAGAGGTGAAACTTCCAATCTTGTGCCAGAGCATCCACTCCCAGTGATGTCTCATTCCTGTTCAGGGAGAAGAAGCGAGACATTTGCGAGTTTTCCTGGGTGGCAAAGAGATCCACTCTTGGGCGCCCCCATTTCTGCACTATTAACTGGAAGACTTCTGGATTCAATTGCCACTCTGCTTCTAAAATCTGGTTCCTGCTTAGGAAATCCGCTACTCTGTTTAGGGTCCCTTTTAAATGGACCGCGGATAAGGATAGAGTATGGAGCTCTGCCCAACTCAGAATGCCTTTTGCCAAACTCTGCAGAACTTTGCTTCTGGTTCCCCCTTGTCTGTTTATGTAAGCCACCGCCGTGGCGTTGTCTGACAGGATCTGAGTATGTTGCCCCTGGACTTTCGCAAAGGTCAGTAAGGCCATTTCTATAGCTTTTAGTTCCCTCCAATTTGAGGACCTCAGGGCACCTCGTGTCCCACGAGCCCTGGGCCCACCGGCCGCTCATATGAGCCCCCCAACCCCAGGAACTGGCATCTGTTGTCAACCTCACCTGAGTTGGGAAGGACCATAACAGCCCCTCTGAGTACCTTGTCTGGTTCTTCCACCACCACAGACTTCTTTTTACTGAAGTAGGGATCTTCACTAATGAATCTAGTGAATCCTGCTGGTGATTCCAGGTTTTTAACAGGAAACTTTGCAGAGGTCTGAAATGGAGCTTTGCCCACTGGATGGCCGGAATGGAAGAGGTCAGGGTTCCCAATGCTGACATAACCTTCCTGATGGACAGAACTTGATTGGACTGTAGCAATGACACTACTTGAATCAACTTTTTCTGTTTTTCCTCTGGAAGAAAAATTTTTTGTTCTAAAGAGTTGATACGGAAACCCAGGAACAACACTTCCTGTGAGGGAATCAGATTTGATTTTTGAAGGTTTAAAATCCACCCCATGGATTCTAGATGAACACGGGCTCTGAGCAAGTTTTCTTGAAGACCTTCTCTGGTCTGGGCAAAAAACAGCAGGTCGTCCAGATAAGGAATAACTGAGATCCCCTCTAGACGCAGAGGCGCCAGAGCTTCGGCCATTATTTTCGTGAAGACCCTTGGGGATGATGACAGACCAAACGGGAGTGCTCTGAATTGCAGATGTACCACCTTCTTCCCTTCTTTCAGTGCTAACCTCAGATATTTCTGCGACCTGGCGGCAATAGGAATGTGGAGGTAGGCATCTTGTAAATCTATTGATGCCATATAGCACCCTTGGTACAGGAGGTTTCTTACTGAAAATATTGAATCCATCCGAAACCTTCTGTATTCTACCGATTTGTTCAGCATTTTGAGATTCAGGATAAGACGGAACTTTCCTGAAGGTTTCTGAACCAGAAAGACATGTGAGTAGAACCCCTGGAAGAACTCCCCCGCTGGGACCGGAACAATGACTCTCTGATTTTTCAGTTCCTGAATTAAGGACTTCATGGCGAGAGCCTTGACTGCGTCCCTTGGGACGTTTGTCACCAGGAATCTTCTTGGAGGTTCTTCCGTGAATTCTATCACATACCCCTGGGAGAGCATCTTTACAACGAATTGATTTGAGGAAATGGCTCTCCACTGAGGAAGAAACTCCTGTAGTCTTCCCACGACCTTGACAGAGTCATTGTGGTTTTGCGGAGGCCGCAGGAGGATTGAAGAGCACTCCACCCCTACCTTTGGGCTTCTGAGAAGACCATGACTTCCTCTTGCCCTGCATTTTCCCTTCCTGCTGACCTTTTTGGGGCCGAAAGAAACGCTTACGGGTTTGCACCTGTTTCTTCCTAACTGGAAACGACTTTTTCTTATCTGCCGTGCGGTCAAGAATGGACTCCAGCTCTGAACCAAATAGCAGATCACCCGCAAACGGAATACCACACAATCTATTTTTAGATGCAGCATCTCCTGGCCACGTCTTCAGCCATAAGGCCCTTCTGGCAGAATTTGTCAAAGCTGCTGACCTTGCTGACATGCGGATAGATTCCGCAGACGCATCTGCAATATATGATATTGCTGCCGACAGGGTTGAAAAAGAGTCTAGAATCTCCTGTTTTGAGGAATCTGCTATGACATGGGCTTTCAACTGGTTAACCCAGTGATCGAAGTTCCTTGCAACACAGGTTGTTGCCATTGCTGGTTTCAGATTGTGCATTACTGATTGCCAGGTTCTTTTAAGAAGCAGGTCCATCCTTTTGTCCATGGGCTCCTTCAGAGTGCCCATATCCTCAAAGGCTAGGTCCGTAGACTTAGAGACCTGGGAAAAGGCAGAGTCCAATTTTGGAACCTTATTCCATATAGAATCTGGATTTTCTTCAAATGGAAATCTTTTCTTGTGAGCCCGGGAAAAGAAAGGCTTTTTCTCAGGTTCCAGCCACTCTTTTTTAATCATATCAGTGATAACTGAATGGACTGGAAAAGAACGACCTTTTGAATCTCCTAAACCAGCATACATGCGGTCATGCAGGGAGAGTTCCTTCTTTTCCTCTTCTATCCCCAAAGTGGCATGAATTACCTTCAGGAGTCCTCCCACCTCTTCTAGTGACAATTTGTCTTTAGAAGTGGTATCTGATTCATTTTCCTCCTCCTCAGAAACTGTATCATCTGGAGCGAGGGAAACGGACCCTTGAGAAGCGTCCTGGGATATTGGACCCCCAAAAATTATTTGAGAACCACTCTGGGGTTCTGAAGATGGCTGCGGAACCAGAGGATCCCTAGAGGGACCTGGCTCCTCTCTTAGGTTTGACCTAAAAGCTTGAAAGGTGGCCCGGAGCTCATCCTTTATTGTTGACACTAAGTCGCCACAAACGGATGGAGTCTCCTCTCTGACCAAATTTGTAATGCACTCTGCACAAAGCGTTTTGGTCCAAGCATCGCCTAATTTTTCTTTGCAAACAGGGCACCTTTTCTTGACTGGTTGGGCAGAACCTTTGGCCTGGACAAACAGAAAAGAGACAAGCAACCACGCTTAAAAGGCTGTAATACAGCGCAAATAATACACCCAGGTGCACTAAGGAAGAACCTCTCATTTCCATGTGCCCAGCAAGCCACCACCACCTAATCCCCTGTTGTAGGGCAGATATCTAAATCTAGCCACTGCAACATACCTTCTGAGAGGGGGGGGGGGTGGTGGGAGGAAGGGGGGGGAAGGGTGAGTAACCCCCCCACAGGAGAAAACGGCCCAGGGTAATAGAGGACACAGTCCCTTACCTTAGCCTTGCTGGCGCCTTGGCTTGCCCCCTTCTCCGCTGCATCGCTATCCATAGCTGTCTGCGGTGCGTGGTAGAACGACCGGTTCCAGACTCGAAAACGCCGCTGCGCTGACCTGGAACCGGAAATAAGGCGCCAGGTGACCCTGCCCTCTCCCACTGCGCCGGAAATGACGCACGCGCCGACCCGGAAGTGCTGCCTGAACGTGGCTGAAGCGCTCTTCTGCCACCAGCAACATGGCAGCCGCCACCGCTCGTTCCCTCTGTAAAAGGGAACAGAGGACGGCCACCTGCAGGCCAAAAAAATTTTTAGACAGCACCCCCGGACGTACAGGCTCTCCCCGAGCACGGAAGAGGGAGAGGGAGCCCACGGGACCATCCATATAAGAGGCAAGTGGGAGGCTCACTCTCCTAGCCTAAAAAAAGACCTATCAGGTGAGAACCTGTGTCTCCCAGGATAACCTGAGAGATCATGGCTCCCACCAGAGGTGTTCCTCCAGCTGGAGGAAACACAAAAAACTGATGAGGCAACGTGGAGGATTCCAATTTAAAGACCTAATTGATGAGGTGTTTCCTGTGGGAGGAGGAGCCATGATCTCTCGGGTGCTGTCCTGAAAGACGATTTGGAAAAGGACTTTTTTTTAAAGAGTATAAAAATATCAGCATAAAATAGTTTGTAGGAGGATTAAAAAATTACCTGTCAGGATAGGAATATTGGAGCTGCCATGTCTGGGCTTATTTCTAGAGCTTCATCTCCAAACATCCTGATCATTTCTTCATTACCTGGTGAGTCACTGACCGAGAACAATCCATCTGTATATCATGTAATGGAAAATATACAGACTAGGTATGTCTGTTTCGGACCAGAACCTGCGAACGGACTGAAACTTTGCACAAACGTTAGAACCCCATTGAAGTCTATGGGACTCGAACGGTCAAAGTCAGAAGTGCTAGTTTTAAAGGCCAATTTGCATGGTATTGTCCTAAAAAGGGTTTGGGGACCTGGGTCCTGCCCCAGGGGACATGTATCAATGCAAAAAAAAAAAAAAAGTTTTTTTTTTTTTTTTTAAAAACACGTTTTTTTCGGGAGCAGTGATTTTAATGATGCTTAAAGTGGGAAAAAATAAAAAAGTGAAATATTCCTTTAAAATATTGTACCTGGGGGCGTGTCTATAGTATGCCTGTAAAGTGGCACGTGTTTCCCATGTTTAGAACAGTCCCTGCACAAAATGACATTTTTAAAGGCATAAAAGTAATTTAAAACTGCTTGCGGCTTTAATGTAATGTCGGGTCCCGGAAATATGGTTGAAAATCAGTGAGACAAACGGCATGGGTACCCCCCCAGTCCAGTACCAGGCCCTTTGGGTCTTGTATGGATATTAAGGGGAACCCCGCACCCAAATTAAAGAAAAAGGCGTGGGGCCCCCAGGCCCTATATACTCTGAACAGCAGTATACAGGCGGTGCAAACAAGATAGGGAATGTAGGTTTGTTAAGTAGAATCTGTTTGTAATTTTGAACTGCTACATTAACGTGTTTAGCTCCAGCCAAAAAATCTATTTTAGGCTTTTTGGAAAACATAGGGAAGGGTTATCACCCCTGTGACATTTGTTTTGCTGTCTGTGTTCCTCTTCAGAAGATTTCACCTCACTCTCTGTCCCAATGACAAATGTTTTCTGAAAATTTGGGGTTTAGTGAAACAAGGATTGGTGATAAAGCATCAGTGGAAAGGAGAAATGTTTTTCCCCATATTAACTTACAGGAGAGAATTTCCCTTCCTAGGGGTAGATTTCATCTCACTTCCTGTTGTCTCCTTCCGTTTGCAAGTAGGAGTCGTTTGTACAGTCAGGTCCATAAATATTGGGACATCGACATAATTCTAATCTTTTTGGCTCTATACACCACCACAATGGATTTCAAATGAAATGAACAAGATGTGCTTTAACTGCAGACTTTCAGCTTTAATTTGAGGGTATTTACATCCAAATCAGGTGAACGGTGTAGGAATTACAACAGTTTGTATATGTGCCTACCAATTTTTAAAGGTACCAAAAGCAATGGGACAGATTATCATCCAAACATTCACTTTTTAATACTTGGTTGCAAATCCTTTGCAGTCAATTACAGCCTGAAGTCTGGAACGCATAGACATCAGACGCTGGGTTTCATCCCTGGTGATGCTCTGCCAGGCCTCTACTGCAACTGTCTTCAGTTCCCGCTTGTTCTTGGGGCATTTTCCCTTCAATTTTGTCTTCAGCAAGTGAAATGCATGCTCAAATCGGATTCAGGTCAGGTGATTGACTTGGCCATTGCATAACATTCCATTTCTTTCCCTTAAAAAAAAAAACACAACACTTTGGTAGCTTTCGCAGTATGCTTCGGGTCATTGTCCATCTGCACTGTGAAGCGCCGTCCAATGAGTTCTGAAGCATTTTGCTGAATATGAGCAGATATTGCCTGAAACACTTCAGAATTCATCCTGCTGCTTTTGTCAGCAGTCACATCAATACATACAAGAGAACCAGTTCCATTGGCAGCCATACATGCCCACACCATGACACTACCACACCACCATGCTTCACTGATGAAGTGATATGTTTTGGATCATGAGCAGTTCCTTTCCTTCTCCATACACTTCCCTTCCTATCACTCTGGTACAAGTTGATCTTGGTCTCATCTGTCCATAGGATGTTGTTCCAGAACTGTGAAGGCTTTCTTAGATGTTTGGCAAACTCTAATCTGACCTTCCTGTTTGAGGCTTACCAATGGTTTACATCTTGTGGTGAATCCTCTGTATTCACTCTGGTGAAGTCTTCTCTTGATTGTTGACTTTGACACACATACACCTACCTCCTGGAGAGTGTTCTTGATCTGGTCAACTGTTGTGAAGGGTGTTTTCTTCACCGGGGGAAAGAATTCTTTGGTCATCCACCACAGTTGTTTTCCGTGGTCTTCCGGGTCTTTTGGTGTTGCTGAGCTCACCGGTTGCTTTCCCTCTTTTTAAGGATGTTTCAAACAGTTGATTTGGCCACCTAATGTTTTTTTTTTTTTTTTTTATCTCTGATGGGTTTGTTTTGATTTTTCAGCCCAATGATGGTTTGCTTCACTGATAGTGACAGCTCTTTGGATCTCATATTGAGAGTTGACAGCAACAGATTCCAATTGTAAATAGCACACTTTAAATGAACTCTGGACCTTGTAAATGGTATAATGGAGGGACTAACACCTGGCCATGGAACAGCTGAGCAGCCAATTGTCCCATTACTTTTGGTCCCTTAAAAAGTGGGAGGCACATATACAAACTGTTGTAATTCCTACACTGTTCACCCGATTTGGATGTAAATACCCTCAAATTAAAGCTGAAAGTCTGCAGTTAAAGCACATCTTGTTTATTTCATTTGAAATCCATTGTGGTGGTGTATAGAGCCAAAAAGATTAGAATTATGTCGATGTCCCAATATTTATGGGCCTGACTGTACGTTGGATGTTTGAAAGTAGGGGCCTGCCCTATATACTCTGCAGAAATTGGGACCTTAGGTGTTGGTGTTGTCACAACACTGTAAGCCCTCACAGGGCCCTGCTGTGAAGTATTAGATCAAGAATTGTAATTACATGGCCCTGTTGAACAGGGTCAGAAAAATTGGGGCTTTGGTGCTGGTGCCACAACACCAAGTCCTCACAGTTACTCTTGGTGGGCGCAGAAACGGGCCCTGCTGTGAAATATTAGATCAAAATAGTAATTACACACCCCTGTTAAACAGGGGCTGAAAAATTGGGCCTTAGCCACTGGTGGTGGCACCCAATACCAAAATTATTCTTACAAGCCATCAGCAGGATCATTGAGGAGGAAGAGGATAGTCACTCAGCATCAGCATAGGGAGTCTTAAAGGAATCTGACATTTAAAAAAAAATATTCGGTTACATCAGCATCTGGTGCACAGTATCTGGTGGTGATCCAAGACTGATTCATTTTTTATGAAGGTCAGTCGATCAACCGAGTCGGTGGACAGGCACACCCTGTGATCGGTTACAAAGCCTCCAGCAGCACTGAATGTGTGTTCCGAAAGAACGCTGGATGCAGGACAGGACAGTAGCTTAATTGCATACTGTGCAAGCTCTGGCCAGTGATCCATCCTTAAGACCCAGTAACCCAGAGGATTTTCGGTTGCAAAAGTGTCCAAGTCAGATCTTGCCCCTAGGTATTCCTGCACCATGTAAAACAGACGCTGGCGATGGTTGCTGGAACCGATCATACCTTGGGGCTGCGGACTAAAAAATTGTCTGAACGCATCGGTCAGACGGCCACCTTCTCCACTGCTCCTTCGACTGACCAAAGCCTCGGCAACACATTGTCCAGAAACAGGAGTTTGTAACCTCCCAGTCTCTGGGAACGTGTTGTACAGACCTTTCTGCAAGCCCTCCCAAAGAGGTTTCATCCTCTGCGACAGCAAGTTAAGGTCCACAACCCTACTCTTGTAATGTGGATCAAGGAGGGTTGCCAGCCAGTAACGATCCCTCTCCTTGATACCATGAATAAGGATCCTTCCGCAGGCTTTGCAGGATCAGGGAGGCCATGTAGCCTAGGTTTGCTGAGACATTCAGTCCGGAGTCCTCTTGGTCACCAAGGACAACATGATCCGCAGCCACCTCCTCCCAGCCACGTACAAATCCATGGGTTTCTTGGGACTGTAAAGGATTCCTTAAAGACTGCTGCTGATGCTGAGTGCCAGGCTCCACCTCCATGCTGACACAATCATCCTCTTCCTGTGTGATCGGCGGGCACGCAGGAACACTGTCTGGATAAAGGGGGCCCTGAGAGCTAAGGAAGTCCTCCTCTTCCTGACTTTGTTCTGTCTCAAGTGCACTGTCCATTATTCCACACAGCGTGTGCTCCAACAGGTGGACAAGGACAGTGTCAGTGATGCATGCACTGTCACTGCTCACCATCCTCGTGGCCTCCTCAAATGGTGACAGGACAGTGCATGCATCCCTGATCATGGCCCACTGGCATGGGGGAAAAAAAAAAAAAAAAAAAAACCCAAGCTCCTCTGACCCTGTCCTGATTCCATAGTTGCACAGGTACTCATTGATCGCCCTCTGCTGCGTGTGCAGCTGCAGCAGCATGGCGAACGTTGAGTTCCACCTGGTGGGCATGTCACAGATTAGGCGGTTCTTGGGCAGGTTAAATTCCTTTTGGAGGTCAGCCAGCCGAGCACTGGCATTATACAACCAGTGGAAATGCAGACTTTCCTGGCCTGCCTCAGGACATCCTGTAAGCCTGGGTACCTGCCCAAGAACCGCTGCACCACCAAGTTGAGGTGAGCCAAACAGGGCACATGGGTCAGTTGTCCCTGTCTGAGAGGAGGTTGGTGCCATTGTCGCAAACCCCCATTCCTGGCTTAAGCTGGCGTGGTGTCAACCACCTCTGAACCTGCCCCTGCAGAGCTGACAGAATCTCTCCCCCCCCCCCCAGCTCAAGCACCCCATGGCATCTTTTGGCCTGCGTACTTGCGTAGCCCCTTGAACGCCTACAGAGCACCGCTGGTTCCGAGGACAAAGCACAGGAAGAGGCCATGGAAGAAGAAGAGGGGGTGGAGGAGAGAGGTGTCACAATCACCAGTAGTAGCATTTTGGAGGCGTGGTGGCAGAACAACCTCGAACACTACTGCACCTTGTCCTGCATCCTTCCCAGCTGCCAGCAGAGTCACCCAATGCACCGTCAAACTTAGGTAACATCCCTGTCCATGCCTGCTGGACCATGAGTCAGCGGTAATATGCACCTTACCGCTGACTGCCCTGTCCAGCGAGGCCAAGACATTGCCTTGCACATGCCCGTAGAGAGCCAGAATTGCCTTTCGTGAGAAAAAGTGGCATTTGGGAACCTGCCACTGAGGAACTGCACACTCCAAACTCACGGAAGGTGACAGTCTACCAACTGAAAAGGTAGCAGTTGAAGTGCTAGCAATTTTGCCAAGCTAGCATTCAACCGCTGGGCAGGTGGATGGCTGGGAGCGAGCTTCTTTCTGTGGTGCAGCAGCAAGGGCAGGGAAATTTGCCAGGTACAATCTGACGGTGTACCGATAGATTGCCCGCAAGTACTTGGCTGCGATACACCTAATTCTACACCTTCATTCCTCTTAGTGCAGGTCTCAGAAAGGACTGAAGGTATAGTGGGGTTGGAGATCCCAGCTCATGAGGAGCAAGGAGAGGTCCGCTTTGTTCTTTGGTGTGAGTCTTTTAGGTACGCTTGCCAATGAACTGAATTGCAGGTCAACATATGTCTGGTCAAGCATGTGGTGCCCAAGCGGAAGATGTTTTGGCCACGAGAGATACGCTTGAGACATATTTTGCAAATATGCACTCATCTCAAAAAAGGCCCACAAAAGAACTTTTGGAATAACGTGCAGACAGCAGCACCCTGCACATGCGGTGTGATGCAGTCAGTATGCTGCCCTTAAGCTGGCCCCTGGAGGGCATCCTGCCTTGTTGGAGATGTGCCTCCTCCTCTCAACTATCAGGCACCCACGTGGAGTCAGTGACATCATCCCCTCCCTCCTCACCACTGGAGCAAACCTGGCAGTATGCTGCAGCAGGGGGAACATGACTGCCAGATTGCTGCACCCCCTCTGTCTGGGCTCACGTTACTGCCTTCTTCTAGCTGAGTACCATCATCAGAGCCTTCAAAATGCTGAGCATCCTCCTGGAGCATGTACCCAACACTAGTCAAACAGTTCGGGGGACTCCTCAGGAGGAGGACATGGTGGGGTTAGGGAAGGAGTGACTGATGCCATTGAGCCGAGGAGAGAGGCCGCGTTGGCAGCTGCTTTGCCAGACAAAGGAGCCTGGGTGAGAGGATGAGGACGGCTTGGTCATCCTGTTTCCTAGTGGGTGGAGCCACTCATGTGCTGTTCTGTCCTTTGGAGGGGCCTGCAAACCTTTTTTTAAACAGAATATAGAAAGGAAATTACATTCATCAATTTAAAGCCATTTTTCTTTGTAAATGTCAGTGCTAAAAAAAATAAAGATACATACATAAATAAAATTACTGCTCTTGATCAAATTGATATTTGTTTTAAACCTTTAACTCGTGAAAGGTCCCCAGGACAGTGCCTCTCATGCGGTTTTATTTTTTATAACGCTTTGTCTATTAGCCTAAAAAAAAAATGGCAGTATTGATTTGACAGATGCAGTAGGTTCACATCCATGACCCTAAGATAATAAAATAAAGCTAAAAGCTACAAGAAAGTAATACTAAAAATATAACGCCCAACCGAAAAACACTAAGCCAAAAAATAAAACTTTCGCCTTAATGAAAGAAAAAAAAAAAAAAAAAAAAAAAAAAAAACCACACACAGGACTAAAAAGAACTGTGGGGTCTGTTTATATTGCAGTGAATACAACCAGGCTTATACTCCACTTTCCATAGCCAGAGATACTGCAAACGTATCATTAGAAAAGTATTAGAAAAATATATACAGCATACAATATAGTAATATATATATATATATAAATAAAACTGAATACTGTTTATAGCACCATACTGAAAGCACACTACTCTAACTGGGCTTTCCCTTTAACAAATTTCAGTTGTCCTTCACTCACACTAAATTCACCAACACTGACAAAAGGGTGCTGTGAAGTCAGTCTTTTATAATGTGTGGGCTGAAACTTTACTGTGACCAAACATTTCGCACCTGATTAGAGGTCAAATATATGAACATTGCTTGAGCCAAGGATAGCTCAAGCAATGCATTGGGGGATATTTGATGGGAGGAGTTCCAACCAAACATCCTTAAAGCTCAGATCTTCTCTAAACAGTCAAACCGTGTTTACAGTTTGAACTTGTGCTTGGACCCAACATTTGGCTCTATAATACCCATCATGTAGAGTTTTGTCCACACTGATTTTTGTTCCTTAAACATAATATTCCCAGGACCATCTTAAAGTTTCATTATGATTTGATCCAGAATTAAAAAAAAAAAATAAAAAAAATAAAAAAAGTGTTCTAAGATGTCTACATTCTTACCTTCAACAAGGACACAAGTCTTGTCCAATTCCCCAGAGAGCATGTCAAGTCTGTCTCTTGATTATCAGATGATCAAAAGGACTTATGCAACTTCAACCTCAGCTCCTATAGTAAGTGTAGTAGCAGCACTTGCGGTAGCTCTGGAATGGACATAATTTCCCCTGTATGAAATTTGTATTTCAGTACTCCTTGTATAGTTTTCTGAAAGCATTTCTGCTTTCCATGGCACGTGAAGAGATTTTAGAATGTCCATGGCCAAGCACCATGGAGGCATTGAGGGTCAGCAAGTCCCAGAACATTTGTCTGGCTTCAAGAGAACTTCCTTCACTTTTCCGGTGCCAAGGTCAGATCTTTTTTGATTTGCCACCATGCAAAGTCTCTGTACATTACAACCCTCTACTCCTTTCCAAGGGAATGATCCAGTCATAGATGTGCAAATCATGACACCAAAGGCCCATACTGTACATCTATGCTGGGGCATAGAAGTAATTGTTCTTGTTTCAGGTTACACAGTTTGAGCCATGTATGGTATGAACCAGGACATGGATGGCGCTTCTGTTCCCTGGAGCCTTGCCAGTCCAAAATCTGCCACTTTGATATTACATTCAATGTCCATCTTGGAGGTCATGGTGGACAATCCCTTTGCTGTGCCTGCATTCCAACACCCTCGCTATGTGAGGAATGCTGTGCTTCATGGTCTCTTCATTTAAGCCAACCTATAAAAAGAAATTAAAGTCACTAGACATGGAAAAATTTATTCAAAAAAGAAGCCCATTTCATCCATCATACAGGGACATAACATAACATATTAGCTCAATACACTCAAAAGGATGCTTAACCACTTGCCGCCTGCCCCATTACCAAATGACGGTGGCAAAGTGGTTTGATATTCCTGACTGGACGTCATATGACGTGATCAGGAATATCGAGCCTCTGCACGCCCCCGGGGGTGCGCATTGCAGCGATCGTTGTTGCGGGGTGTCAGTCTGAAACCCTGCAACACCGATCTAGGTAAAGAGTCTGACGGAGACTCTTTACCACATGATCAGCCGTGTCCAATCACGGCTTATCACAATGTAAATAGAAAGAGCCGGTGATCGGCTTTTCCTCACTCGCATCTCACAGACGCGAGTAGGGGAGAGCCGATCGGCTGCTCTCCTGACAGGGGGGGTCTGTGCTGATTGTTTATCAGCACAGCCCCCCCTCAGATCCTACCCAGGACCACCAGGGAAGCCATCCACACTGGACCACCAGGTATGCCCCTAGACCCCCAGGCAGCTGCCAATCAGTGCCCACTCCAATGCCTACCACTGCCACTAGGGGTGCCGCCCTATCAGTGCCCATCAGTGTCGCCTATCAGTGCCACCCATAAGTGCCCAGTGCCGCCTATCAATGCCCATCAGTGCTGCATATCAGTGCCACCCATCAATGCCGCCTACCAGTGCCCATCAGTGCCACATCATCAGTGCCGCCGTATCAGTGAAAGAAAACTTATTTACAAATTTTTTTAACAGAAAAAAGCAAAACATTTTTTTCAAAATTTTCGGTCTTTGTTTAGCAAAAAATAAAAACCGCAGAGGTGATCAAATACCACCAAAAGAAAGCTCTATTTGTGGGAACAAAATGATAAAAATTTTGTTTGGGTACAGTGTAGCATGACCGCGCAATTGTCATTCAAACTGCGACAGCGCTGAAAGCTGAAACTTGGTCTGGGCAGGAAGGTGTCTAAGTGCCCAGTATTGAAGTGGTTAAAAAGGAAACCTGTTGGTATACAAACATGAGTCACTATTGATGGTGCAAGATCCAGGACCATCACCCTTAACCTTGCTTCACAGCTGAGAAAGTTACCTAAAATCAAGCCCATCAAGTTGCAGTATCTCAACTCACTAATGAGTGGGGAGTCCTTAAACCTAAAAAAAAAATATATTTGAGAGAGAGATTAAATCTTTTAACGTAAAGTTTTTTTTTTTTAATAAAAAAAAAAAAACCCACTTACATTTTTTTTTTTTTTTTTTTTTTTTTAGGGAATAAAGAGTTCCATCTGTCGCCACCTCCTGGACAAACACAGTCTGCTTGTGTGAAAGGCAACTTTATGGATCCTGATAATGTTGGGATGGCCGCTGATGCCCATATTCTACCAGAAGTTGTCCATTGGAATCTCTTTCCAAAGCAGTTGCAAAGTCACTGACCTGTCAGAGAGAAGATAATTAGTAACACAAACCAAATGCAGAAGCTTGCCAAAAGCCCAATGAAGTGCCAACCACCAGCAACGTACTCATACATTACTAGGCTTCAAGTGAATATACTGGGATGGCACCATTTTCAAAAATCAAAAGCATTCAAAACACACCAATTAAATGCTTTTCAGGACAGGAGGGATTGGGGGTCTTAAAGACCCCAGATCTCTCCATATAGAGTACCTGTCACAAAAGGAGGCGCGGCCGGACCAGAGTCTTGTAGAATGGGAATTATCGCTTTATCTCTGGAGTTAATCACTTTTAGAGGCATGCAAATATTGTTTGCTTTGTCTTCCACAGCTTGGCATCGCTGAGCCCATCTATTTTTACCACATTAAACCTCATTTGCCATGTAGTTGCCCACCCCATTAATTTGTTCAGATCTACTTGCAAGGTTTCCACATCCTGCAGAGAAGTTGTTGCCCTGCTTCGCATTGTCCACAAATAGAGAGATTGTACTGTTTACCCCATCCTCCAGGTAGTTTATGAACAAATTAAATAGGATTGGTCCCAGAACAGAACTCTGGGGGACCCCCACTTACCGCCCCTGAACATTCTGCGTACTCCCCATTTATCACTATCATCTGAACTCCCCTTGTAGCCAGTTTTCAATCCATGTACTCACCCTATGGTCCATGTCAACGGATCTTTGCACAGTAAATGTTTTTTGGGGAACTGTGTCAAATGCTTTTGCAAAATCCAGATACACCACATCTACGGGCCTTCCTTTATCTAGATGGCAACTCACCTCCTCATAGAAGGTTAATAGAATGGTTTGACAAGAATCTTCAGAAATCTATCTATGTCCCTTATACCCTCCAAGAGCTTGCATACTATTGATGTTAGGCTAATTGGTCTGTAATTCCCAGGGATGTATTTTGGCCTTTTAAATATTGGTGCTACATTGGCTTTTCTCCAATCAGCTGGTACCATTCCAGTCAGTAATAATTAGGACCGATGGTATTGCCATTACTTGGCTGAGTTCGCCAAAGACCATTGGGTGCAAGCCATCTGGTACCAGTGACTTATTAATGTTATTCCCCCCCCCCCCCCCCCCGATTCCCTGGTGAAGACTGAGAAGAATAAATTCAGTACCTTCACCATCTCCCCATCCTTACTCATTCTTTATGGGGCCAATATGGTCTGTCCTCCCTCTTACTGTCCTCATCCTCGGAGCCTTCAAAATGCTGCGCATCCTCCTACAGCATGTGCCCGACACTGGTCAAACAGTTCGGGGGACTCCTCAGGATATGATGGTGGGGCTAGGGAAGGAATGACTGATGCCATTGAGCCGATGGAATAGGCCGCATTGGCAGCCAAACTTGTCTTAGCCTGGGTGACAGAGGATGAGGACATCTTTGTGATTCACTACCAACTCTTCTGCATGTTGTGGTTCAACACGGCCAGCTGTTGGGGGGGGGGGGGGGGGTTGGGGGGAGTGTTGACACTACAGCAATATGAAATGTAAGATAAAAGTGATCTCGCGCAGTCAAATCTATTCACACTGTTGTGAATAGATTTGACTGTGCGAGATCACTTTTACATTACTAGAAAAATTACACCAGGAATGGCCTGCAGTCAGATATAGGCTTGGCTAGACTGGAATGCAGTGGATATATGTGTTGGGAGACTGTATATGTGTAAATATATATATTTATGCACTGCAGATCACTGAATAACCTGCCTGGCCTGCCAGCAAGTGTATTTGAATATGTACACCAGGAACGGTCTTCAGTGAGATCTAGCTAACTGAATAAACTGCCTGCTCAAAGTAAATGAAATTACTCTCCGCCAGCAACACACTACACAAGGCCGATGTGCAGGCGGCCTTATATAGTGTGGGGCGTGGACTTAACCCCCCCGAGCTCTTTGCTGACAGCGCTGTAATTGGCCAAAGCATGCGGGTCATAGTGCATGCTTGGCCAATCAGCCAGCAATGCACTGTGATTACGCAGTGCATTATGGGGCATGACGCGCCGCTCTAATTTGGCGCGAATGCCCCATAATGTTCAATCTTCAAACGATCGAACAGCTGATGTTCGAGTTGAACTCATGTTTGACTCGAAGCTCATCCCTAATCTCTAGTTCTCCCATCTTGTCTGCCAGGCTCCTGGCATTGGTGACAATGCCACATAGTTTAGACCGGTCGCATACTATTCTCTTATTGGGTGTTCCGAGGTTGCAAATGGGACTTATCTTTAGATGTATAATGTTCTGTGGTCACCAGTAAAGTCTCAACATGGACACACATGCCAATTAAAAGCTGACAGATTACCAGCCAAGAAATGGATTTTGGTTAAAGCAGATTTCTAAACTAAAAAAACTCGTAGAGAGTGACGGGTTCAAATAATCAATTTTTGTAAAATGTCACTATCATAACATGGTGCAAGGAAAAAAAAACACCCAGAATGTTTCCTATCAAATACTTACAACTTTCCTTTTCTAATGGACTCCATAGCAACATATGTTTGGGTAGCTCCACCCTCTCATATACCCTAGAGGACTCCACTCCTATAAAATGGGGGGGGGGGGGGAGGAATAAGTGCTATGATTGCAAACCCTAACATTTTATCCATAGGGTTTCTGTATGGCTAATAGTACAAGGAAGCTAGCTACACCCCACAATGAGCCAGAACAGCCTTAATGGAAGACATACACACCCCCTACAAATACTCATGGTGCCCTTTCACAGGGAGCACAGTTGCCATTCCTGGTTGCGTGCATTGTCATTGCTTCAACAAGCCTATAAGCCCACTGGCTAGCTGGGATGACTCATTCAGCAATGATATATTCATCTGGCTGGTTCTGCTAGAGGAGTGACAAAGATGTCAAAAAAACTAAGCAAAGCTATAGCTTGTGAGCATCCTTAAAGTATCCCAATATCTAGGACATGGAACAAGTTATCCTCAGTGATCTTGCATATGGAAGGAATAAACCTTTTGTTCTCATAGGTTACCAAAGCCACCTCAGATTGCAACCTAGTATGGATATAAACACTACCCGTACTAGGCAGTATACCAACAAGGATCCCTCATAGTCCAAGGCCCAGATCCTGGCAAAAGGGAAACCATGAGGCTACCTTTACCCAAAACTAGACTGAAAGATCCCATCTGGAGCAGCAAGCCACCAAATGGTCCTAAAGGCACAAATTATGGCAAACCTGTTGAGGATGTAGCCCTTAGATTGTCATCATGGCTCAATCCTAACACCAACTGGACTGGAGGTGATCCCCATGGAATAGTCAGTTACCAAAGGATCCTTCCTAGCCTAAAGCTCTGATCTTGGCAAACTCTCTGGCTGATGCAATAGCCTTTAGATTGGCTCTTTAAAGCACAGTCTTTGCCCAAGCTGGACTGAAAATAGAGCTCATCTAGAGCTGGCAAGGAAGTCCAGAGCAAGTATTAAATCCCACCTAGAGTCTTGGCTCTCCCTTGAGTTTAAAGTGCAGCCCCCCAGCAAAGTATTGGAGTAAGGGATAGCCCACCCATGAGACATTGGATATAACAGGGACCGCCAACATCTGCCCTCTAAGAGAGCTTAAGATCAGTTAATTGAAGTCCAGAATGAACCTGACCTGTGGGACACACACACACACACACACACACACACACACGGCTTGTTAGACCTTTCCTGATCTGTCACAGCATCTGCATGCAGGGCTTAGCCCAGGCTCCTTGGGAAAAAGCTTTCTAGCTTGTAATAGTAATGAGGTTCTAGCAGATCTAACTGAAATCTTGCCCAGACAGAAAATCCACTTGCTGAAATCTGGATGTAGGAACCACTTGTCCAACGAAAGAATATGGATTCTTTCCCAAAATTCTGAATGTAGACTCAATGAAATGAGAGAAATAAACCCCCCCCCCCCCACCACCACCCAGATCAGTCGACTGACCCTGCAGGTTCTGACCTGCCTCTTGATGTTCAGCCTCAGGTGCTAAAAAGCCTGCTGTCAGGTGATGACAGGATGACGACAGGTCAAGAACTTGCAAGAGGGGTACACCCAGCTGGAAGAATGGGTCCAAGCCTTTTCATCTCCAGCCAATCCTCAAGGTGCTGCTTATCCTTCTGCTACTTCAGCCAGTACATCATCTGCACCTGTAGTGGTGATGCTACCACCAGAACCAAGCGTACCTATGCCTAAAAGGTGTTTTTTTTTTGGGGGGGGGGGGGGGGGGGGGGGGGGGGAGGAAACGCAGCAAATACAGAGTGTTCCGCAATGCCTGTGAAATCTATTTTGCCTTATAGGCACATACCTTCTCTGGAAGCAATTAAGGTAGGCTTTGTCATTTGACTGTTGGTACTGTAGGTGAGCCTCAAGCTTGGGCACACCACCTCTATGAACAGGAAGCCGCATCCTTAAACCTCACCACGTTCTGACACCATGTCTCAGAACCATGTGACCAATCTGTTCCAGTGGCATATCAAGATTTCCTAGACTTATTCAGTAAGAAGGGTGCAGAGACCCTTCCTCCCCACAGACCCCAAGATTGTCAGATTGAGCTTCTACCAGGGGCCGAGGTTCCCTTCGGGAGGATCTTTCCTTTAACTGGGCACACTGAAAGAATATATGTTGATGACAATCTGAAAGGGGTTTATTCGCCCATTCACCTCTCTGGCAGGCGCAGTCATTTTCTTTTTTGACAGACCACTCTACACCCCGGCATAGATTACCCAGAATTGAACAAAAATACTATCAAGGATTGCTACCCCCTACCCCTGAGGCCCAAATGGTTTCAAAAGCTGGGAGATGCAATTTTCATTAAGCTGGACCGCAAGGGAGCATACAACTTGATTTGCATCAGAGAAGGAGATTAGTGGAAAACAGCTTTTTTTACCCGATTTGGGCATTTAGAGTACCTTGGTCATGCCATTTGGTCCATGCAACGCCACAGACACTTTTCAGCACTTTTTCAATTACATTTTTCAAGATTATCTAGACTTGTTAGTCATTGTATACCTGGACATCCTGATTTTCTCCTCCTCAAAGGACGACCACCACAGGCATGTCAGAAGTGTGTTAACCCAGCTCCGGCAACATGGCCTTTATGCCAAATTGGAAAAATGATAATTTGAACTAGAGAGCATTCAATTTCTGGGGTTGATTATCTCAGTTGAAGAGATTAAGATGGACCCTCAGAAAGTCACTGCTATCCTAGACTGGCCAGTACCTGCAGAGAAGAAAGGAGTCCAAAGTTTCATTGGATTTGCCAGTTTCCACTGGAAATGCATTATAGGGTTTTCTGCCATCGCCCCATCACAGAATAAACCAGGCAGGGTATCTGATTTCTCTGGGTCTTCTAAAGCTCAGACTGCCTTTGAAACCAAGAAGTTGTTCACTTCAGCATCCATCTTGAAGCATCCTGACCCTGCCCTTTGTTCTTGAAGTCGATGCTTCTGAGACAGTTGGAGCAGTGCTTTCTCAACAGCAAGGATCCAAGGCTCTACTCTAGCCAGTTGCATTTTTTCCCACAAACGGTCGACAGCAGAAAGGAACTATTTGGTAGGGCACTGTGAGCTCCTGGCTATCAAGGCTGCACTAGAAGAGTGCCGATACTTACTGGAAGGTGCGGCACACCCAATTCTGGTCTATACGGACCATAAAAATTTTGAATACCTGAGAACGGCAAAGAGATTAAAGCCACGGCAGGCCAGCACTATTTTTCTTTAGCTTTTCATTCCACATAACTTATAGGCCAGGTCAAAGCATACAAAGCCTCGCGCATGTTCAATCACACCTCCAGACACTATCTTGCCCTCAGGAAACTTCCTTGTGCTACAGGAAAACTTACAAACAAGCCTCTTCTAAAACAGTCTCTTCCCCAGAAAGTAGCTTACAGGCACAAAAGCAAAATCTTTGTACCTAGAGATATAAGGGTTGCGGTACTGTAACTCTGCCATGATCACAAGCTGGCTGGACACTTCAGTGCCTTGAAGATGGCCAAACTTGTGCAACACACGTGCTTGTGGCCCCAGGTAGTAGGTGACTGTAAAAATGTATGTGGAGTCTTGCACCATCTGTACCCGAAGTAAGAATAATAAAGTCAAGGCTTGGGGTTTGCTGAAGCTGTTGCCCATTCCAGGAGAGACCTTGGAGGATGATCTCAATGGATTTCATTGTGGAACCCCCCCGGCAGAGGGCTTTACGACCATGGTGGTGGATGGTCAAAAATGGCCCATGTTATGCCAATGAAAGGGACACCCTCGGCTTTTGAAACACCACAAATCTTCATTAAAGAAATAGTAAGGCTCCATGGAGTTCCAGCCAATATTGTGTCCAATCGGGGCGTACAGTTCACTTCCAGGTTCTGTAAAGTCTTATGCGGATCTCTAGAGATTGAACTGTCCTTTTCCTCCACATACCATCCCCAGACAAACAGGCAAACAGAACTAACCAGAACCTGGAATCATACCTGCACTGCTTCTCAGGACGATTGGGTCTCCATGCTTCGTATAGCCGAGTTTGCCTATAACAACTCTTCTCCATTTCAAAAATTGTTATTTTTGAAGAGTAAAAAAGTCACACATATATAAATAGGAGATACAAGTATGTATGATGATTGTACAATTCATACTAAGCAAATGCAGAGTCCATTACCCATGAGCTACTCTGGTCCACAGGTTGACAAACCACGGACTATAGTGCTAGTGCTAACATCAGGCCCAACGGGGGGGAAATCTCTCTTCTCCCAGCACCCCAAATGTGAACAGTCTGTCAGAAGGGGAATCACTAACCCCTGCCTCTGGCCCTCAACCCACCTTCAAAATATGGGAACAAAAAGGATAATTGCTAAATTAAAGCTTAGAATTACTTAAAATTCTAAATTTCTCACTAAACTGTAATAATTCTCATGTTAAAGAGACAAGTGAAGGAGATGGGAGGGCAGAGAAACTCAGAAAGATGAGAAAGAAGAAAAGAGAAAGTATGCACATCAAGCACTGAGTATATTTTATTCTGGCGGGATGTTACATAGTGGGCCCAGGGTTCCCAGGTGGCTTCAGACTTATGTCCAGTAATATGCTGGATAACTTTTCCTGAGACACTATCCAGGAGATTTTCCTTTTTGCAGCCAATGTTGACATTTTCAGTTGTTTCCAGGCTTTAACCACAGTAAGTTTAGCTCCTAGTAGAATGAAGTGGATTAGCCTGTGAGTGGACGTGTAGATATTTGGTATCTGGGCATTAAGAGGGGGCAACCATTGGGGTTCTGGTGATCTGGCAGCCAGCCTGTCAATAAAGTTAACATTTTTTCCAAAAGGAGTGTATTCTGGGACATTCCCACCAAATGTGGGCCATTGTAGCCCAGAGTTGACAACCTCTAAAGCGGGCATCACTAAATGGCGGACCGTGGACATTACAGTGGGGGAGATGTGGACATTACATTGGGGGAGCTGAGAAATTGAACGCGGGGGCAATGAGGACAGTAATGTGAAGGGAGCGGATAGTAATGTGAAGGGGGCTGAGGATAATAATGTGGGGGGATAATGTAAATAGGGTGAAAGGACTGTACTGGCGGGGGGGGTTGGTGTCAAGGAAGTGTGAGAACATTACTGTGGGGGGGGGGGGGTGATATAAGGTAGTATGCACTACCCACAAGAAATACGGAGAAAGACGACTTTGACCACTTTTCCAAAATAGTGCGGCAGCAACATGCGGTCTGGCATATGCGAAAAGGCGCCACGGGTAACGACATGATGTTCGGACCTCTGCTGGAAGAAAATTTTGCTGCCCGGACCTCAGTGAATTTTAATTCATTACCCCTGCTCTAAAGCATAGAGGATCTGCTGAAGGAAAAAATAGAGGCCAGTCTAGAGGGGGTATAATACCATTTGGAGAGCACTTTGAAATTGGCCTCTGTCAGAGATGTATGTAGGATACCCTTGAAAGCCTTGAAGCAAGCTGTCTGCCAGCCCCCCAGGTCCCACTGGAATTGGAAATCAGACACCAAGGAAGTCATAAAGGAAGATTTAGAGTTAGGTAGCGTAAGTGACGAGTAGATGAATCAAAATTCCCCTTTTGCTCCATTGCCTGTCCACACCAAAGTTCATAGTCTGTGAAACTCGGGGACTGGTTTATCCTTCCAGAATGAGTGAAACAAATGTGATATTTGTCCAAACCTGAAAAGTTCATAAATGGGTAGGTCCAGCTTTTTGATACAGTGATTCAGGGTGAAAGGACCCGTGGATGTGAAAAAAAAAAAAAAATTTTATAATATATATATATATATATATATATATATATATATATATATATATATATATATATATATATATATATATATATATATATATATATATATATATATATAAAAAGTCCAATTTGGTACAGTCCCTTGTCCAACTACCATTTAAATTTAAAAGAGAAAAAGTCCCTGGGGACCATTTCACAAGGAGAGGAGAACAAAACATACTTGAAAGGCTCGGATGTCCTACCCCCTGGAGACCGGTAGGAATCCAAGGGATAGGCAGAGGCACATGGGAGCCACCCCAAACCAGGGTGCCCTTTAAAAATATAACATTTGAGCTCGTGTAAAAGGCAAAAATTATTCCTAAAACTGCAACCATTAGGTCTGGTTCACGCCTATGCGAATTGGAAGCGGATTACACTGCATCCAATTCACATGACATTTTAAAATACGTTCATTTGAATGAGGCTGGTTCATATATGTGCATTGCCCAAAAAAAAAAAAAAAAAAAGTGCATTTTCTGGGCATTGCGGTGCAAATTGCAAGCACCTTATCTTCTATGGGAGCGCATCTGATTCACAGATGCATTCCGCTGTGAACAGGATAAAATCCTGATGTAAACCTGACACTAATCAAAAATGGACATGAAATGCTGAACTGATTTTTCTCTTTGCAGGGAAACCTGAGCCTCAATTTGCACCGCACATTTGTGAATCGGACCTTCGTAAATAAAAATTATAGCCGTAATGGGGGATAAAATCATCCCAGGACCCATCCTTGTGGCACCCAGTAAGCCAGTAAATTTAACCCATATGGCTCCAATGCGGAAAAAATTAGCCAGTTCCGTGAGGTGGTCCTTCCTCCGAAGTAGTGGAGCGTGGGCCGGAGAGATGACTCCTGGTAGAAGGATTCAGTCAAATCCAAAAAAGGCGAGTGGTAAAATGTTTGGGACAAACATCCGTCTGAGACCGGAATTTCTCAGAAAAGGGCTGGTCATGGAGGCCCATTGTGCATACATCTTCATGTCTCGGCCTTGTTCCAAAGGGGGGGGGGGGTCCATGGACTTGTGGGTGGCGGTCTTTTGGTGGATCATGAAGTGGACGACGTTTCCATATCCGTTTCCTGGGAGGTTTTCAGGCTTAGCAGGAGCTTTTCTGCTGTGGAGAAGCTGGAGAAGGCCTGATTTTGGCCTTTATAGGAGAATTTAACTGCAAATGGGAGACGATTTATATTTGATGTCCTTCTGGGATAGAGCAGACAGTAGTGGTTTCAGGATCTGCCTGTGCTGAATAGTAGAGTGTTAAAGATCCGCAAAAATTTGCAGCGGGTGGCCTTGGCATGTCACGAGATTGGCTATGTCGTCTCTGGGGGAGCCATCCTTCGGGGGGGGGGGTCCCAGGGCTCTATCCAGTTCCAGTCGGTGTTACGGGGCATTTGGTATCAGTGATTTTATTAGGTCTTGTGTCGCCGCAACTTCCAGAATTGTCTCTGGCCCCTGATCCTGAAATTGTACCTTCTGAGTCTGTTTTCCAAGTTGTCTATGTGCAATAAAACAGTGTCTAGTTGTTCATGGAGGGTTTTCATAGAGTTGTTCATGGGAGGTCAGCTTTTATGTCCCCTGTGATTTTGGCAGCTGTAGTCACCAACCCCCTATACAGGAAGGCTGATAATTTGTGGTAAAGATCTGCTGCGTTAAAGTTATGGTCTTGGGCTGGGATAGGAAAGTCAGTGTAGGTGGATACTGCAGGCCCTGCAGGGGAGAAAGCATGGTCTCCAAAGGAGAGGCTGAGTAGGGATTCTGTGGAAGCAGGAAGCGTCATAGCCTGCTGGCTGTATCCATAAGTCACTGGGGTCTAGTTTAGGGTGGCAGAGGCCAACACTTGCCTTTGTTCCAGTGCTCCTGTGTTCTGAGCATGAGGAGGTGTGGCTGCAGTGGCCATCTTGGCACACCTAACCCAGGTGGAGGCTCCAAAATCCAGCCCCAGGTCTCGCATTTGGGGGGGTTCCCTGGTGGTTGGGGGGGCAAATCACTTACTGTGAGTGGCCCTGGGTAGTGCTGGAAGGTGCTGTGGGCACTGCTGGTCTGGTGTGGTGCGTAGCTCCGACGGCCATCTTGAAAATCCCAAGCATGCACACTCCATAACAACTCTCATTCTGCCAAACAAACTCCATTCTATGCCAATTATGGGTTCCACCCATCTTTTCTGCCCAGCACCATACCAGAATGCTCAGTTCCTACGGTCTCTGAAACAATGGACTTCTGCAAAAAAATTAAAGTTACGTACCGGTAACGTCTTTTCCAGTAGTCTTTCAGGACAGCCACCATGAGAGATAGTCTCCTCCTCTTCCTCTAGGAAACACTGCGCCAGCCCATAAATTCTTACTTCCCCCCTGCCAGACCTCAGTATATTCCAAGATTACCTCCGGTCAGCTGGGGAGACACAAGAACACATTAATAACATACTATTCCATATCATTATCATGCTGCGTTCTGGTCTTTTATAAGACACCCCAAAATTTCGGGTGGGTAAATAGGGCTGTCCTGAAAGACTACTGGAAAAGACGTTACCGGTACGTAACTTTAATTTTCCCCTTTCGTCTTTCAGGACAGCCACCATGAGAGGATGAACAAGCACTTACCAGTTAGGGTGGGACTACAGCTTGCAACACCTTTCGCCCAAAGGCTTGCTCACTAGCCGACACCAGGTCCACTCTGTAGTGCTTAACGAAAGTGGAATAGCTGGACCATGTTGCAGCCCTGCATATCTGCTCTGGTGTTGCTCCAGCCTTCTCTGCCTGAGAAGCTGCCATAGCTCTAGTAGAGTGTGCCCTTATACCCATTGGGACTTCTTTCCCTGCTAATGTATAGGCCTGGCCAATGGCTACTCTGAGCCATCTGGCAATAGTGCGTCGAGACGCTTTGCATCCTTTTCTGGCCCCAGAAAACAAAATAAATAAAGAGTCTGACTTTCTAAACCTCTTGGTCAGCTCTAGGTACTGAAGGATACATCTCCTTACGTCCAACGAATGAAATTTTAATTCCCTTTCCCCCGAGGGGTTGGGACAAAATGAGGGTAGAACTACCTCCTGATTTCTGTGAAAACCAGAAGCAACCTTAGGTAAAAATGCTGGATCAGTCTTGAAGATGATCCGATCTGGAAAAATAACGCAAAAAGGAGGTCTAACAGATAAGGCCTCAATCTTGCTGACTCTCCTGGCAGTTGTCACTGCTACCAAAAAAACAGTTTTTAACGTAAGATCCTTTAGTTGACATTCCTCTAAAGGTTCAAAGGGGGTTCCCGTCAGGCCCTGTAAAACTAAAGATAGGTCCCACTTGGGAAAGGGAGGGCCCTGAACCGGTCTTTGTCTAGACAGAGCCTTAAAGAATCTGACCACCCAAGGGTTGGTGGCCAGATGCTTTTCTAAATAAGCACTGAGTGCTGACACCTGACCTTTAAGGGTACTTATGGATAAACCCCTATCTGCCCCGCACTGAAGGAATTCCAACACCGTTGTGGGACTGTGTACCGCAAAGGAGCCTTCCGCACACCATTCATTGAAACGTACCCAGACCTTTTTATAAATCTGGTGTGTTTCCTTCTTCCTGCTGTTGAGGAGGGTGGAGATTAATTTCTCAGAAAAACCCCTAGCTCTTAGCATACCCTCAGTAGCCAGGCCGCTAACTGCCATTGGTGAACCTGTGGACAGAGGACTGGGCCCTGTGAGAGGAGATCCTCTCGAGGTGGCAGGAATAAGGGAGGTTCGACTGCTAGTTGCTTGAGTACTGAGAACCAAGCCCTCTTTGGCCAATGTAGTGCTACTAGAATCAGGGACGTGTTTTCCATCTGGAACTTCCTGAGAACTGCTGGTAATAATGCTGGGGGTGGGAAGGCATAGCAGATTCTGAAATGCCAGTTCTGGATCAATGCGTCGACCCCTCGCGCTCCCTCCCCTCTGTTTAGGGAGAAAAAACAAGGGGCTTTCGCGTTGCTTCTTGACGCGAACAGATCTACTTCTGGAGGACCCCATTTCTCTGAAATGAGATTGAAAACCTCCTGGTTGAGGATCCAATCGCTCTCTGTTTGGTTCGGCTGAGAAAATCTGCTATCACATTCTTTTCTCCTCTCAGGAAGTCTGCTGAGAGTGAGAGTGTGAATCTCGGCCCAGTTCAGAATGTCTGATGCTAAGGCCGACAGGACTCCGCTTCTCGTGCCGCCCTGTTTGTTTACATAGGCCACGGCGGACGCGTTGTCCGACCGCACCTGAACATGGTGGCCCCGTAGCTCCTCCTTGAAGAACCTGAGTGCTAGCCCGATTGCCCTCAGCTCCTTCCAATTGGACGACCTTCTTAGTTCGTCGCCCTCCCAGGTGCCCTGTGCTAAAAGGGAACCCAGATGCGCCCCCCAACCCTTGCCGCTTGCGCCTGTGGTTACCACCTGAGAAACTGGGATGAACCACAGACGACCCTGCGACAAGTTTGAGACCCTCCTCCACCACCAGAGGGATCTCTTTACTTGGGGTGGAACCTGTACCAAGGTGTCCAGATCTTTCTGACTGTGATCCCACACCCTTAAGACAAAGGACTGTAAGGGACGAAAGTGCAGACCTGCCCACTGCACTGCTGGGAGGGTAGCGGTTAATAGTCCCAGGACCGACATCAGAACTCTTATGGAGACCTGACTGCTGCACTGGAGAACAGCCACTGCCCTGTCCAGTTTTTGTACTTTTTCTGCTGGAAGAAACTCTCAGTAGCGTTGAGTCCAACAGATAGCCTAAGTACGTGATGCGCTGAGAGGGAATCAAACTGGATTTCTCCAAGTTCATTAGCCACCCTAGACCTGTAAGAACTCTTTATTAGTTCTAGATCTCTGACTAACTGCAGTGGACACTGTGCAAACAGGAGCAGGTCGTCCAGGTATGCCATCACTGATATTCCCTGGAGTCGAAGAAAGGCCATCACCTCCGCCAAGACCTTGGTGAAAATGCGGGGCGAGGAGGATAGCCCGAAAGGCAGCGCCTGAAACTGTAGATGTACCGTTGTTCCACCTACATTTACCGCTAGCCAAAGAAACCTCTGCGAGGCTTCTGTAATAGTAACTTGTAGATACGCGTCCCTTAGGTCCAGAGATACCATAAAGCAGTTGCGGGGCAACAGGGCTCTGACTGTGAAAATTGTTTCCATACGGAATCTCCTGTACGTCACTGACCTGTTCAGGGGCTTTAAATTCAGAATCAGTCTGAATTTCCCTGTGGGTTTCTTCACTACGAAGATGTGTGAATAGAAACCCTCTCCCTCCTCGGTCTTTGGAACTCTGAGAACCACATTTTGATCCACCAGATCTCTTAATGCTTCCAACAGAGCCTCGGCTTTTGCCGTACACCTGGGTAGGTGCGTGACAAGAAATCTCCGTGGAGGAGGATTTGTGAATTTGATATGGTACCCCCTTCTTATAATCCCTAGGATAAAGCGATTGGGGGATATCGCTTCCCACTGTGGGAGGAAGGCCCCCAGTCTTCCCCCCACCCTGGTTGGGGAGTCATTGGTTTTTACGGGGCTGTTCAGGAGGGCGAAAAATCGCCCCTCCCCTGCCCTTCTTCTGACCCCAGAATTTCTTTTGCCCTTCCGGCTTTGGAATTTCTTTACGCTTTTGCGGACGAAACCCCTTCTTTGTCTGTGTAGGGGTTTTCCGCTTAACTGGGAAGGATTTCTTCCTGTCTGCTGTGCGGTCCAAGACGGTCTCTAACCCTGGGCCGAAGAGAAGGTCTCCCGTTAACGGTATGCCGCACAACTTGGCCTTAGAGGCGCTATCGCCCGGCCAAGTTTTTAGCCAGAGGGCTCTCCTGGCCGAATTGGCCAGAGCCGCTGATCTGGCCGACATACGGACTGATTCTGCCGAGGCATCAGCTATGTAGGCGATACCCTGCAGAATCGTAGGGAAAGATAGAATGGTTTCTTTTGCCGTTCCAGCTTCAATATGCTCCTGAATCTTAGAGAGCCAGTGCTCCAGATTGCGAGCCACTACTGTGACAGCCAACTCAGGTTTTAAATTACCAATTGTTGAATCCCAAGTCTTTTTGAGAAGAGAGTCTTTTCTCTTATCCATGACATCCACCAGGGCCCCCATGTCCTCAAAAGCCAGGTCTGTGTGTCTGGAAACCTGGGAGAAGGCAGCATCTAACTTGGGACTTTTATTCCAGATGTAGGATCATCCGAGAATGGAAATCTCCTTTTTAAGGATCTAGAAAAAAAGGGTTTCCTTTCGGGATCCTGCCACTCCTTTTTAATAGTTTCAACCAGTACCTCATGTACTGGAAAAACTTTCCTCCTTTGTTCCCCTAAACCCTTGTACATTTGGTCATGAAGGGTCAGGGGTTTCCTGTCTTCCTGAATACCGAGGGTTGTATAAATAGCCCCTAAGAGGTCCTCTACCTCTTCCAGGGATAATTTATATCTGGAGGATTTCCTGGACTCCCCGTCCAGGTCCTCTCCCTCTGAACCATCCTGGGAATCAGAGGAGGAACTGTCTGGTTGTCTTTGTTCCACTCCGGAGGGCCCTGGAGCTTCCACTGCCCTAACTGAAGTTGCAGGTTGGGCAGGAGCAGAGCCCTGAGCCTGAGGCGAGGTTGTATCCTGGGGGACTGGACTAAAGGGAGGCTGAAACCTTTCAAATAAGGCTTTAAATGAAGAGAAGGTGGACGAAAGCTCCTTAACCGAGGCTGCAAGTCCTGACTCCTGTTCAGAGTCCCTCTCCTTAACAAGGGAGTCTATGCACTCCCTACACAAGACCTTTGTCCATGTTTCCCCTAAAGTGTCCCTGCAAGAGGCACACCTCTTCTTAGAGCTATGTGCAGACCTAGACTTCTCTGTAGCTTTCTGAAATACATGAAAAGAAAACAACATTTTGTCACTTTTTTTTTCAAAAAAACAAGGATACAACCCTGGGAGTGCACAAGACCCTCCTTAATATGTGGGGATCTGAGCCTCCCTCCCCTGACCACCCAGGGTGTCTGCCCCCCCATGACAGGAACTATACATGGAGGGACAATCCTAGATAAAGAGTACTCTTCCCCAGGGCACTCTTACCTTAGGAAGGCTGGAGGTAGTGTCCGTTGGCTGAGCATCTGCTTCCGACATGACTTGCAGGTGGTTGCTACTACCGAGTCCCACGCTGCCTGTGCGCGTCCCAGACTCGTCTCCAGCCTGTGCCTGGCTTCCCTATCAGCGCTGCGACCCGGAACTCGTGGGTCAAAGGCAAGCACTCGCCCTTCCGCCGGAAATGACGTCGCCCGGCCCGCCTAGTTCCAAAAAAAAAAAGAAAAAAAAAGAGAGAGCGGTCTGTATGGAATACAGGGAAGGTGAACGCTTGCCTGCTGCAGCCCTGTAGCTGCGATAGGGAGTCCCCCCAACCTGAAGCCGCACTCGGCTAGGAAGTGGTGGCAACAGAACGAGGGGTAAGTCCCCCCTATGCCCTAGGAAACCCCTGCTCCCATTACAGGCTCCAAAAAATATAAACAGCCGCAGTCACCCTGACTGAATGGCCTATTTCCTTGCACAGTGTCTCCCCACCGGAGGAAACACTAATACTGAGGTCTGGCAGGGGGAAGTAAGAATTTATGGGCTGGCGCAGTGTTTCCTAGAGGAAGAGGAGGAGACTCTCATGGTGGCTGTCCTGAAAGACGAAAGGGGAAAACCTGTTACAAGAGAGACCATGACAAAGACACAGGAATAAAATAAAAAAAGGTCTTCGATAAAAAGAAATGAGAACTAAACTTGGAACCGTGTATGGCTATCCACAGTAAGTCTAAAGCTGGCTTGCCCCTCAAGGAAATTGGGCCCTAAATTCATGGGACCCTTTCCTGTAAAAGGGATCAACGATATAGCCTACGAGCTGAAATTACTGACTCATTTAAAGTCCACCCTGTCTTTAATGTGGCCTTGTTGAAACGTACTATTTCTGATCCTTTCCCTGAGCGAAGGATCGGAGCCTGTAATAATTGATGGTGAGGAGGAATGTGAGGTTGAAACAATTCTGGACTGCAGAAAAAAGGTATAATCAGATTCAATATTTGATTAAATGGAAGGGGAACGCTTGGGAGCCCAAAGACAATATCCATGCCAAGAAATTGATGCAATCTTAAGAAATCCCATGCTGTAAAACCAGCCCAGTTGGGCATCCGGAGGCTGCCCTTGAGGGGGCAGTGTCAGGAAATGCCATGTGGAAGAAACAATGCAGCTGGCTGAGCTGGTGCACATCTGTACACGTGTGGGAGCGCGATTCTCGGCACCAAACTGCCCATTTAAGCAGGATGTGCAGACAGGACCAGTGCTGTCTAATCTACAGATTCCCATGACCCCTGCTCCTTGTAATCTGCTTCTGTGATAGATTCCTGTGTTACCCGGCCTGTCTTTGGACTTTCCCTGCCTTCACCTGACCCTGGCTCATCTTTGACCTTCATTCTGCCTGCCCCTTTAAGTACTACGCTGCCTGCCAGTTACCGACCCAGCCTGCGACCCAACCTGCCTTGTCTACTGCACCTGCTCCAGTATCTCCTGCATGTGTGAAGACCCAGCCTGCCTGCACCTGCCTGTGATCCATATCCTTCTGGGCTGATCCACTGTCTGCCAGTCCCAGCATCCCAGTGTGGTGTCCAGATATCCGTTGCTCCAGTTTCCAGCCTGTCCTCTGTCCTGACCTTTCACCTTGCTGGTACTCATCCCTGCAGCGGCCCTTCTGACAGCTGACCCACCAGACACTCATACCATTCTGCACTTCTGAGCTGCCTGTCTGCTCTATCAGGGGTGGAGAGTCAGATACGTAAGGGAGGCCTTCCTCTGCTCTGCATTATCAGGGTTATCCATCAGGTACATGAGAACATGACAGACAGGAAGCCTTTTCTAGCAAGTCCACCTCAATTTATGGGAGAGACTATGATCCTAATCGTGCATTAAAACACTGATCCAATGTCCTACCACCAGCATGCTCTAGTGGCAAAAACAATGTATCCTGAGCTGTGATGAATGAAGCTCTCAAGATACACAAGGATTTGCTTGAGTCAAATGACCCTTTTTAAAAGACTAGCCAGCCAACCTCTTGTAGGAGATAGAGATTTAGTTTTTTCCTCTCCTCCCATCCCCCCTTCTTCCCTTAACACAAGTGGAGTTACCCCTAACAGCCCACATGGCATCTGGTTCCTTCTGCTGACCTCAAGCCAAACATACTCACGATGCACCTGCAGGACGACCTGGATCCCATAAGCAGGAACGCAGTTGTATCTGCATTGGGCACAATTAACAGCCACCCTCTGATAGCAGGGTTCCTGGCATATGCAAATGCCCACTTGGGCATCTTCTGCATGTGTGTGCCATACACCACCCCTGCTGATAGCTGGGGACCCAGTGACCACTTGAGCCACTGGAAGACTTCTGGATGCCACAGGATGCTCCTTAAATCTGCACAGCTGCTCCCACATGAGACTCGGCTTGAAGGAAAAAAAACTTCAAACAAAATTGGTCCTATGAGTGAGAAAATAAATAAATAAAAAGTGGCCTCTGACTCAGCCTCAAAAATTATGGAAGAGAAGAGCTACCCAAACGTATGCTGCCATATAGAGTGTCAGGAAAATGAGAACACTACTTTCATGTAAATTAAAAACCGATAAGAATGGTGGCATTTTGGAACTAAAACAAAAAAAAAAAAAAATTGGTTTGTGCTTTCCCACCCTAGTGTTGGATCATAGAAATTAACAGACAACATAAGATGGCACAGATTAAAATTTTACTTCATAGATATATGAAGAACAAACATCTCCATACATACATGAGGTTAGTCATTTTCTAAAAATGAAATGTTGCAAGATAATGTGGATAGTCAATCCATATATGGATCTCCACTCTGACCATAAAGGTCAAGTTAGATAGGAAAAAAAAAAAAAAAAAAAAAAAGGGGGGCGTGGCTAGCATGCACAGCAGATGGCTGCCTGAGATCTGAGCTCCAGAGTCCTGACAGACACAGATCCACTCCCAGAAGCGCCAAAGCCCAGCCAAAGCCCAGATGAGACTGGAGACAGCAGACACAGGGGTGAGTCATGAGACACCCTCAGCCATAGTACACACAGAGCGCCAATCTCCCATAGCCAGCCTGTACTGGATACATAGCTGAAAGATGCTTCTCTCCTTACACCGCTCCCTGCATGTTGAGTTTACCAATATTCCCTATAAATTCTCAAAAGAGCTGTCCAAGATAGGCGACAGAATTAACCAGGTAGAGCATGCAATTACAGACATTACCACTACAGGTAATGAAGACTAAGGGCACTGGATGCGTGCAAAAATAAAAATCGCCGACCTGGAAGATCGCTCAAGGCAAAATAACCTAAAATTAAGGGGGATACCTGAAACCGTGCCTGTCCAAGACCTCATGCAATAAGCCAAAGATCTTTCATACACTGGTGCCAGAATTAACTCCCTTGGATCTCACAATAGATCACATACACCGCATACCTAAACCCTCTTTTCTGTCCACCCAAGTTCCCAGAGATGTGCTCATGAGGGTGAACTTCTTCCCTACAAAAGAGCAAATACTGCGAAAGTCACGTCACTAGGGAAACTCCTTGATCCCTATGCCCACATTTAAATTTATGCTGACCTCTCCAAATACACCCTGAATCTATGCAGGCAGCTAAATACAGTTACCAAAACACTCCGTAACATCATAAGTTATGAATGGAAACACCCCACCAAGCTAATTGTGGAACGTCATTCACCATTGCATCTCTAGAGAAGGGTCTTTCACTGCTTGGGGAATGGGATATCATACCCACTCAAGCCCCCCAATCTGGAGCTTATATTCTGCCTGACAAGTTACCACCCTGTTTTAATTCAGTCTGGTCCCCGCACCAGACACCACTGATATTTAGCTACAGAAGGTGCTACTACATACAACCACTTCTCGTCTCTGTGGCCCCTTGGCCGTCGCGCAGATTTCGTTTGGACTGTTACCCCCCCCACTCTGGATATAATAGCCCATTGGTTTTATACCAAGCTGTATGGCTATGAAAGTTTTGTTCTTCTACCCCGTTGACCCACTTTGTTTCACCCCCCTCGCAAGAGACCTCGGAAAAATCTAACTAAGACTGCAACCATCCCGAGTTCCACTACTACCCACTAACCTCCACTGAAGGAACAACTGCCTCCTACCCCAGCCGAAATGCGAGTATAATGGAAAGCTCAATGCACCACACCTCAAATGGCACTTAAAATCCTATCGCTAAATGTTAAAGGACTGAATCATCCCGCAAAGAGGGCATCGCTGTGGCAGACAGCGCAACACACTGCAATGTAATCTGCACGCAAGAAACATACTTTGTAGAATCAGCCACCCCTACGTGTCACCACAAAAACTTCCCACATGTATTAGCATCCAACCACGATAAAAAAGGAGAGGAGTACTAGTGGCCACCAACAAAGCTACTGACTTTCTTCTCCATGATAAAGTCTCAGACCCTAATGGATGGTACTTAATCCTGATCTGCACCATCGCAGGCTCCAAATACACGTTAGCATGTATTTATGCCCCAAATCAATTTTCTAAACAGTGATGAAAGAAAAAAAAAAAAAAAAAAAAACACCTTAGTTAGACTTACCGGTGACGGTATTTCTACGAGCCTTTCAGGACAGCACCTTGGAGAGAGCGTAGCTCCACCTCTTAGACAGGAAACACTGCGTGACAACGCCCCTTTAAAAAGCAGCTGCTTCCACCATGCCATCAGTTGTTACCGAGAAATCCTCCGACATGCTGGAAAATATAATCAGACAATTACCAGGTCCTATAATTATACTTTACATATGATAACCAAGGGAGGGAAGTAGGCTGCTGTCCTGAAAGGCTCGTAGAAATACCGTCACCGGTAAGTCTAACTAAGGTTTTCTCCCTTCGCCTTTCAGGACAGCACCTTGGAGAGGATAACCGAGAAACTTACTTCAGGGTGGGACTACTGCCTGCAAAACCTTCCTACCAAATGATTGGTCCGAGGCTGATAGTAGATCCAAGCGGTAGTGCCTTATGAAGGTCGAAAAACTGGACCATGTGGCAGCCTTGCAGATTTGCTCAGGAGATGCCCCAGCCCTTTCTGCCCATGATGCCGCCACTGCTCGAGTAGAATGAGGTAATACCCCTTCCGGAGGTTCCAGACCCAAAGATATGTATGCCTCTTTGATGGCCTGCTTTAACCATCTTCCAAGGGTGCTTTTGGAAGCTTTACCTCCTTTGTGAGTACCTTCCATTAAAACAAAGAGTGAGGATGACTTTCTGATTTCCTTTGTTCTTTCCAGATATTTAAGCAGGCACCTCCTGACATCAAGGGTATGGAAAGCTTCTTCTCCTGCTCCCGAAGGTAAAGGACAAAAAGTAGGGAGAATGATTTCCTGTGTACGGTGAAAAACTGAAGCCACCTTTGGTAGAAATGCTGGATCCGTCCTTAAGACTACCCTATCCTGTAGACATCTCATGAAGGGCTCTTTAATTGAAAGGGCTTGTAACTCACTAATTCTACGTGCGGAAGTTACTGCTACCAATAAAATAGTCTTTAACGTCAAGAAACGTAATGATGCTTCTTCTATGGGTTCAAACGGTGCCATAGTTAGACCCTGAAGAACTAAGGATAAATCCCATTTGGGAAAACTAACAACAGGTCTAGGCTTTACTTTTGCCCTAAAAAATCTGATTATTAAAGGTTCCCCTGACAGGGTTCTTTCCAAAAAAACTGATAAAGCAGCTACCTGCGTCTTGAGCGTACTTGCTGCTAACCCCTTCTCCAATCCCTCTTGAAGAAATTCCAAAACTGAAAATGTGGTACGAAAATCAAAGTTTTTACTGGAACACCAAGAATTATAGATCTTCCAGACCTTAAAGTAAATGTCTCTCGTCACTTTTTTTCTACTTGCAAGAAGGGTAGAAATAAGCCTCTCTGATAAACCCTTCCGTCTTAAGATTTGTTCTTCAGAAACCAAGCTGTTAGTTTGAGGTAAGCTGGATCTGGATGGAGAATTCGGCCCTGACTCAACAGGTCTGTCCTGATTGGTAATCTCCAAGCAGGTTTCACTGAGAGGTTCATCAAGGTTGAAAACCAGGGTCTTTTTGGCCAATAAGGAGCTATTAATATTAGCTCCGTGGACTCCAATCTGAATTTGGCTAACACCTTTGGTATCAGTTGGAACGGGGGAAAAGCGTAGGACAGATGGAAGTCCCATTTGTGAGCTAACGCATCTACTCCGAGAGCTTGATCCTGTCTCTGAAGAGAGAAGAAGACTGGTATTTTTGCATTTTCCTCTTTTGCAAAGAGGTCCACTTGGGGATGACCCCAACTCTTGGAAATCTTTTCGAATAATTCCTGATTGAGAGACCACTCTGCTTCCCTTATTTCTTTCCTGAGGAGATCTGCTAAGGTGTTTTCCGTCCCCTTTAGATGGACTGCTGATAGAGAGGCCACATTGTTCTCTGCCCATCTTAGGATCTGATGCGCTAGACCCATTAGGGTTTTGCTTTGTGCCCCCTTGCTTTGTTAAATATAATACTGTCGTCATATTGTCTGACAATATTTGGACATGTTGATTCACTAGAAATTCCTGGAGGGAGAGGAGACTTAAGTGAACAGCCTTTAACTCTCTCCAATTTGAAGATCTTCTTGCTTCTGGTTTGGTCCAAACTCCCTGAACCGTTTTTTCTTCCAGGTGAGCTCCCCATCCCCAGGCGCTGGCATCTGTAGTCAGCCTTCTGGTTACCGGAAAGACCCAAGGAAGCCCTTTTGAAACGTTTCCTAGGTTCCTCCACCACCAGAGAGACCTTTTTGCTCTTGCCCCCAAGTTGAATTTCTTCTCCAGAGGTTCCTGGTATGACCAATTCATCAGGATATCCGATTGCAGAGGACGGGAATGCAACCTGGCCCACTGTACCGAAGGAATTGCTGCTGTCAACAGACCCAGAGCAGACATGGCTTGTCTTACAGAGATCTCTGCGTTGGATTGAAGTGTTATCAGGGTCAACTGCATCTTCTCTATTTTCTCCTGGGGTAGAAAAATTTTCTGTTCTATCGAGTCTATTTCGTACCCCAGAAACCTTACCCTTTGAGATGGAATTAAGTTTGACTTCTGAAGATTGAGAAGCCATCCCAAACCTCTTAAATGTGTTTGAACTGTCTGTAGGTTGACCTCTACTTGACCCCTTGAGTCTGCAAACAGTAGCAGATCGTCCAAATAGGGTACTATTGAAATCCCCTTCAGTCTCAGGGGCTCCAAAGATTCCGCCATCACTTTTGTGAATACCCTGGGAGAAGAGGAAAGACCGAAAGGCAGAGCCCGAAACTGCAGGTGCCAAATCTCCCCTCCCCCCAGATTGACTGCAAGACGCAGGAACCTTTGTGATGGGGGCGCTATTGGTATATGGAGATAGGCATCTCTCAAATCGATGGAAGCCATATGACATTTGGGGGTTAGCAAATTCCTTACTGAGAAAATCGTATCCATCCTGAATTTTTTGTATTTTATGGATCGATTTAGAACCTTTAAATTGAGAATCAGGCGGAACTTTCCTGATGGCTTTTTGACCATAAAAATGTGGGAGTAAAACCCCTTCCCCTCTTGATCTTTCGGAACCTGGGAAATGACCTTCTGTTGCATCAGTTCCTGTAACAGAGACTTCATGGCCAGAGCCTTTTCCCGATCCTTTGGCAGGTTTGTGATGTAAAACCGACTTGGGGGGCTTTGTGAGAATTCCAATTGATAACCCTTTTTGATTAACCCCAGAACAAAAGGACTCTTTGTTGTTTTTTCCCAGATTGGTAAGAAGTCCTGTAGTCTCCCCCCTACTAGATGGTCGTTTTTTAGGGGTTTGTTCTGGGGTTCTAAAGAGTACCCCACCTCTACCTCTTCCTCTCTGAGAAGACCAGGGTCTCTTCTGTATGTGGTCCTTTTCCTTATCGGTTTGTCGAAAAGGACGAAAATTTTTCCTCTGCTGTACCGTTTTCTTCTTCTGTGGGAAAGCTTTCTTCTTGTCTGCTGTCCTGTCAAGGACAGTCTCTAGTTCTGGCCCAAACATCAGGTCTCCTGAAAAGGGAATTCCGCACAGTTTTACTTTAGAAGCTGAATCCCCTGACCAGGTCTTTAGCCAGAGTGCTCTTCTTGCTGAGTTAACAAGTGCAGAGGACCTGGCTGACATCCTGATAGATTCTGCAGAGGCATCTGCCATATATTTTACTGCCTTAAGCAGGGTAGGGAAGGACTCCAATAAGTCTTTTCTGGAGGTACCTGCCACAACATGATTTTTAAGTTGCTCTAACCAGCACTCCAGATTCCTAGCCACAACCGTAGCCGCCATTGCTGGCTTAAGATTAGCTAGAGATGAGTCCCAGGCTTTCTTCAGTAGCCCATCTGCCCTCTTATCCATAGCATCTTTGAGAATACCCATGTCCTCAAAAGCTAAATCAGTCTTTCTAGATACTTGAGAAAAGGCAGCGTCTATTTTTGGTTTTTTATTCCACAATAGTTCCTCATTCTCCTCAAAAGGAAACCTCCTTTGAGGGTTTTAGAAAAAAAAAACTGTCCCCTCTCTGGGTTCTTCCATTCCTTTTTAATAGTGTCTGTTAACACTTTATGCACAGGGAACACCCTGTGTTTAATTTCCTCCAGCCCCAGGTACATCTTATCATGCACAGACAGCTGAGCCTTTTCTTCCTGGATCTCCAGGGTAGTATAAATTGCCTTGAGTAATTCATCCACCTCCTCAAGTGACAGCTTATATCTAGATGATCTTGACTCTTCTTCCACCTCCTCCTCAGAATCAATGGTTGAGGGTGGAATGCTTTCCCTTTCCTCCTCCGACTCACTTTCCACCTGTCTGGAAGTGGACTGAGGGAAACTGGAGTGAGAACTCTGCTCTTGGCTGGAACTCTGGCCGTGCTTTACAAGGGAACGCACTGTCCCTAGGGCCTCTGCTAACTCCTTCCTCACAGAAGATAAGAGCTCTTTGCACTCTTGTGAGGATTCTTCTTTTACTAAATCCACAATGCAGGATTTGCACAGTGGTTTGGGCCAAGAGTCCCTTAAAGGATTTTTGCATGAGGGGCACTTTCTCCCTGTCCTCTCTGATTTGGCAGTAGCTTTCTGAAACAGAGAAACAAGAAAAAACCCAGGTCCTTTAGAACTAAGGCTTCAGAGAAAAGTAGTACCTCCAGCCAACACCCTAAGTGCCCAGAGTCTCACTCCTTTGCTGAACTGCTAATGGAAACTGTTACCCCATAGCAGACAGCAGCAGGTTTTGAATAACCACATCAAAGATAAAACACCCAGTGATATAAAAAGGAAAGAGGTGCCACCGCACCTCTCCTACCTGGGCCTGGCCGGGAACCTGGGCGCCTGCATCCGCCATTGCTGCTGACGATTCCGCTGTCTCCATAGTGCAATCCGCAGCTGCTGCACTGTACTAGGCTCCATGTGCCAAACAAAAGGAAGTCCCGGCCAGAGGACCCGCCCCTTCCTCCTGCGTTCCAGCAGCAGGAACCAATCGCTGCTACGCCCCGCCGGAAGTATCCGCCCACCGGAACTGACATCACCTGCTGTCCGGGATTCGGCGCCGCCATGCAGAGGCCTGGCATGGACGCTCTTACTGAGCACAACCGCGGCCCCCCGAACACCCCGGGTGGAAAACTTCCGGCAGACCATTACTCCTGTGAGCCGGAGAAGGAAGGGACACCGGAGCACCCTCCTCACGTAAGGGAAGGAGCTGGGTTGGTCTGAGTATCCAAACGTGGAGGTCCTGCCAAAACCCTCTCCTTGGAGAGAGCGCAGCCCCTCTGGTTCCCCAAGCAGTGCTTCCACCATGGCGGAGGAAACACTAAAAACTGATGGCATGGTGGAAGCAGCTGCTTTTTAAAGGGGCGTTGTCACGCAGTGTTTCCTGTCTAAGAGGTGGAGCTACGCTCTCTCCAAGGTGCTGTCCTGAAAGGCGAAGGGAGAAAAACCTACTGACAAGGCACCTTGATTGTGAGTGGAGACTTCAACATAGCACCAGACCACTCATTTGACACTTCCAACCCCTCCCTCAGACACTTCACCCATGCTGAACTTCCTTCGATCCCATGATCTTCATGTCATCTGGAGATGCCACCACATGACAGAAAGACTCCACCTACTTTTTGGCCCCACATAACTTGTACTCTAGCCACTTGACGACCGCCTCACGCCGATGTACGTCGGCAAGGTGGCACGGACAGGCAAAATCACGTACATGTACGTGATTTGCCTTTCGCGGGTGGGGGGGTCCGATCGGTCCCCCCCCGGTGCCCGAGGCGGTCGCCATTTCTTCCCGGGCGATGAGAGGTCAGGGGGAGGCCATCCATTGTTGGCCACCCCCTCCCGATCGCTCCCGGCGAATGAAAATGCTTCCTTTTCCTCTGTAATGTAAACAGAGGGAAAGGAAGTGATGTCATCCCTCCTCGAGCCGGTCTTTTTGTCTTTTTGCGCCGAGGAGAGAGAAGACATCAAGTAAGTCTGCACAACACTACACTAACAGTAGAACACGCCAGGCACACTTGTCACCCCCCCATCACCCCCCGATCACCCCCCTGTACCCCCTGTCACTGACACCAATAGCATTTTTTTTTTTTTTGCATTGGTGTCAGTTACAAGTGTTAGGGCAGTTAGGTTAGCCCCTTTAGGTCTAGGGTACCCCCCTAACAAAGGTTAACCCCTTGATTACCCCCCGTCACCAGTGTCGCTAAGCGATCGTTTTTCTGATCGCTGTATTAGTGACACAGGTGACGCTAGTTAGGGAGGTAAGTATATAGGTTCGCTGTTAGTGTTTTATAGCGACAGGGACCCCTATATACTACCTGCTAAAGGTTTTAACCCCCCGATTGCCCCCTAGTTAACCCTTTCACCAGCGATCACCGTTTAAGTGTTACGGGTGACGCTGGTTAGCTAGTTTGTTTTTTGTAGTTTATTATAGTTTTAGGGCACCCGCCGTTTATTACCTTATAAAGGTTTAACCCCCTAATTGCCCGGCGGTGATATAAATTACATTTTTAGGGTCAGCTAAGGTCTGCGTCGCCCCAGGCAGCGTCAGGTTAGCGCCAGTACCGCTAAAACCCACGCACGCAGCATACACCTCCCTTAGTGCTATAGTATCTGAGCGGATAGATATCTGATCCGATCTATACTCCCCAGCAGTTTAGGGTTCCCATAAACAGTGTTAGCGGGATCAGCCCAGATACCTGCTAGCACCTGCGTTTTGCCCCTCGGCCCAGCCCTGCCGAGCCCACCCAAGTGCAGTATCGATCGATAACTGACACTTACAAAACACTAAGCACACATAACTGCAGCGTTCACAGAGTCAGACCTGATCCCTGCGATCGCTAACAGTTTTTTGGTAGCGTTTTGATACAGTCGCTGACAGTCAGGAGCTTTTTTGCCTGTGAGTCTCACTAGTGTACCCCTAAATTTAGAGCCCAAAATGGCAAATCGAAGGTACACTAGTGAAGAGGCCTACACGTTTCTGAGCATGACAGATAGTGAAGAGGAAGTCACTCATCTGTCAAGTTCAGGCTCAGAATACGATCCTGTAGAGGACAGCGGCTCCATGACAGATAGCTCTGACGGAGTTGTGGTCCCTGCTAAGGTCAGGCGTACCAGACCCCAATCTTCTTCTGTCCTTGAAGTGCAAGAACCACAGGGCTCTCGTATGGAGCAGAGAAGTACTAGCGGCGCTATTCCTTCTGGTGAACTGGCAAGCACCAGCGGCCTAGTACACCCTGGTCGTACATCCAGCACTGCAGTATCACGTGGTGACGTGGCGAGTCCCATAAGTGCAGTTCAAGCTGGTGAGGTGGCAAGCACTAGTAGTGTCCCGCTGCCACCAAGAAGACAAAGACAGGCCCATCGTGCCCATAGTGCCCTTCCTACTGCATTCGCCAATCCGAATTGGGAACCCACCACTTCTGCAGCACCCGTACTTCCCCCTTTCACTGGCCAGCCACTGGATTTTTATTCACTGTTTTTCACCGAAGATCTCTATAAATCTATTGTGGACCAAAGCAATTTATACGCTGGTCAACACATCGCCGCTAATCCCCAGTCCTCCCTTGCCAGAGATTGGAGACCAATTACGGTATCCGAATTTAAGATCTTTCTGGGACTTTCCCTCCTCATGGGGTTGAATAAAAAGAGTAAGTTGCGGTCATATTGGTCCACTGACCCAATTTACCATTCGCCCTTGTTCTCTGCTTCCATGGCCAGGGCACGATACGAGCAGATTTTGCGGTTCATGCACTTCAACGACAATGAACTCTGTCGTCCTCGTGGAGACCCTGCATACGATCGGCTCTACAAAATTCGGCCCCTCGTAAACCACTTCAACCAATGTTTTGCAGACTTGTTTACCCTCCATCAAGTTGTCTGCATTGATGAGTCCCTGATTAAATTTTCTGGCCGCTTGTCATTCAAACAGTACCTTCCCAGCAAGCGTGCCAGATACGGGGTCAAGATGTATAAGCTCTGACAGGGCCACAGGCTATACATGTAGTTTTATGGTTTACAAGGGCAAAGATAGTCACGTAGAGCCGACAAACTGCCCTGACTACATAGGAAGCGCTGGCAAGATAGTGTGGGACTTGGTGTCACCCTTATTCGGAAAGGGGTACAACTTGTACGTGGACAATTATATGAGCGTGCCACTTTTTAGTCACTTGTTTGATCAGCAGATTGGAGCATGTGGCACCATGCGACCTAATCACCAGGGCTTTCCCCAGCGGCTTGTAGATTCCTGTCTTAGGCTGGGGGAGAGAGCCTGCTTGCAGTGTAATAATTTGCTCGCTATGAAATGGAGGGATAAGAAGAAGGTTTTCGTTCTTATCTCCCTTCATGCAGACACGACGACCCAAATTACTACGGCGACTGGTGTTGTGGAGAAACCCCTCTGTGTCCACAAATACAACCTTAATATGGGAGGGGTGGATCTCAACGACCAGTTGTTGGCGCCGTACCTAGTTGCCCGTAAGGCCAGACGCTGGTACAAAAAAAGTGTCTATTTATTTCAATTGGCTTTGCTGAACGCTCATGTGCTATACAGAGCTTCAGGACAGACTGGATCCTTCCTTAAATTCCAGGAAGAGATCGTCAGAGCCCTTCTGTTTCCAGACGGTGCTCTACCTCACCTTCCCCAACCAAATGCAGTAAGCCGGCTGCATGAGAGGCATTTTCTTTATGCCATCCCGAGTACCCCTACCCAACGAGCCCCCCAAAAAAGATGTCGTGTCTGCAGCAAGCGTGGATTTAGGCGTGACACCCGGTCTTATTGTCCCTCCTGTCCTGGCAATCCTGGTCTTTGCATGGGTGAATGTTTTGAACGCTACCATACACTAGTTGAGTATTAGCGTAGGGTTCAGCACTGCACAGACTAGGCACACTAACACAGGGTCTCCCAAGATGCCATTGCATTTTGAGAGACCCAAACCTGGAACCAGTTACAAAAGTTAAAAGTTACTAAAAAAAAAAAAAAAAAAAAAAAAAGTGTAAAAAAATAAAAAAAAATTAATAAAATAAAAACAAAAAATATATAAAAAAAAAAACCAAAAATAGTTGTTTTATTGTTCTCTCTATTGTTCTGCTCTTTTTTACTCTATTCTGCAATGTTTTATTGTTATTATGTTTTACCATGTTTGCTTTTCAGATTTTTTACACTTTACTGTTTACTGTGTTTTGTTGGTAACCATTTTGTTTTCAGGTACGCCATTCAGTTACAGCGCGGATTTATTTATCTTGACAGCAACAGCGTTTGCTCCCACGATATATAAAGCCGTGACTCCAGCGCTGTCGGAGGTGATTTCACCACCACAGTTACATAATTCAGCATATATGCCGAAGCGTGGGGGCAGAAGTGGGTGGAGGAGCAATTTGCTCCTGCCTTTTGTGGGAGGATGCCCCCATGCTTCGGCATATATAAATGGTGCATGTATGCCCATCATTAGAAGTGGGTGGATGAAGGGAGGTATTCTAATGGTGGGCATACCCACCAATCAATATCTTTTTTTCGTTCAGCCCACAGGCTGCATGAAAAAAAAGTTTACAATATATGCCCAACAAGGACCAGCAACGTACTGGTATGTTGCTGGACTTTGAGTTATACCAGAATGATGCCTGCAGGTTTAGGTATCATCTTGGTATCATTAGTTTCAGCCAGCGGTCGGCTTTCATGTAAAAGCAATCCTAGTGGCTAATTAGCCTCTAGACTGCTTTTGCAAGCAGTGGGAGGGAATGCTCCCCCCCACACCGTCTTCCATGTTTTTCTCTGGCTCTCCTGTCCCAACAGGGAACCTGAAAATGCAGCCAGTGATTCAGCCAGCTGACCATAGAGCTGATCAGAGACCAGAATGGCTCCAAACATCTCTATGGCCTAAGAAACCGGAAGCTACGAGCATTTCATGACTTAGATTTCGCCGGATGTAAACAGCGCCATTGGGAATTTGGGAAAGCATTTTATCACACCGATCTTGGTGTGGTCAGATGCTTTGAGGGCAGAGGAGAGATCTAGGGTCTAATAGACCCCAATTTTTTTTTTTTTTTTTGAAAAAAAGAGTACCTGTCACTACCTATTGCTAACATAGGGGATATTTACATTCCCTGAGATAACAATAAAATTAATAAAAAAAAAATAAAAATGAAGGAACAGTTTAAAAATAAGAAAAAAAAAAACGCACCCCTGTTCCCCCCTGCTCTCGCGCAAAGGCAAACGCAAGCGTCGGTCTGGCGTCAAATGTAAACAGCAATTGCACCATGCATGTGAGGTATCACCGCGAAGGACAGAACGAGGGCAGTATTTTAGCAGTAGACCTCCTCTGTAAATCTAAAGTGGTAACCTGTAAAGGCTTTTAAAAATGTATTTATTTTGTCGCCGCTGCACGTTTGTGCGCAATTTTAAAGCATGTCATGTTTGGTATCCATGTACTTGGCCTAAGATCTTTTTTATTTCATCAAACATTTGGGCAATACAGTGTGTTTTAGTGCATTAAAATTAGTGTGTTTTCTCCAAAAAATGCGTTTGAAAAATCGCTGTGCAAATACTGTGTGAAAAAAAAACATGAAACCCACCATTTTAATCTGTAGGGCATTTGCTTTAAAAAAAAAATATATAATGTTTGGGGGTTCAAAGTAATTTTCATGTAATTTTTTCATGTAATCAAAAAGAGTCAGAAAGGGCTTTGTCTTCAAGTGGTTAGAAGAGTGGGTGATGTGTGACATAAGCTTCTAAATGTTGTGCATAAAATGCCAGGACAGTTCAAAACCCCCCCCAAATGACCCCATTTTGGAAAGTAGACACCCCAAGCTATTTGCTGAGAGGCATGTCGAGTCCATGGAATATTTTATATTGTGACACAAGTTGCGGGAAAGACAAATTTTTTTTTTTTTTTTGCACAAAGTTGTCACTAAATGATATATTGCTCAAACATGCCATGGGAATATGTGAAATTACACCCCAAAATACATTCTGTTGCTTCTCCTGAGTATGGGGATACCACATGTGTGAGACTTTTTGGGAGCCTAGCCGCGCACGTGACCCCGAAAACCAAGCATCGCCTTCAGGCTTTCTAAGGGCGTAAATTTTTGATTTCACTCTTCACTGCCTATCACAGTTTCGGAGGCCATGGAATGCCCAGATGGCACAACCCCCCCCCCCAAATGACCCCATTTTGGAAAATAGACACCCCAAGCTATTTGCTGAGAGGTATAGTGAGTATTTTGCAGACCTCACTTTTTGTCACAAACTATTGGAACACACACACACACACACACACACATAGCTTGGGGTGTCTACTTTCCAAAATGGGGTCATTTGGGGGGGGGGGGGGTTGGGGGGTGTGCCATCTGGGCTTTTTATGGCCTTCAAAACTGTGATAGGTAGTGAGGAGTAAAATAAAAAATGTACGCCCTTAGAAATCCTGAAGCCGGTGCTTGGTTTTCGGGGCTCCGTACACGGCTAGGCTCCCAAAAAGTCCCACACATGTGGTATCCCCATACTCAGGAGAAGCAGCTGAATGTATTTTGGGGTGCAATTCCACATAGGCCCATGGCCTGTGTGAGCAATATATCATTTAGTGACAACTTTTTGTAAATATTTTATTTTTTTTTTGTCATTATTCAATCACTTGGGACAAAAAAAAATAAATATTCAATGGGCTCAACAGGCCTCAGCAATTTCCTTGGGGTGTCTACTTTCCAAAATGGGGTCATTGGGGGGGTTTTGTACTGCCCTGCCATTTTAGCACCTCAAGAAATGACATAGGCAGTCATAAACTAAAAGCTGTGTAAATTACAGAAAATGTACCCTAGTTTGTAGACGCTATAACTTTTGCGCAAACCAATAAATATACGCTTATTGACATTTTTTTTTACCAAAGACATGTGGCCGAATACATTTTGGCCTAAATGTATGACTAAAATTGAGTTTATTGGATTTTTTTTTTTATAACAAAAAGTAGAAAATATTTTTTTTTAATTTTCGGTCTTTCCGTTTATAGCGCAAAAAGTAAAAAACGGCAGAGGTGATCAAATACCATCAAAAGAAAGCTCTATTTGTGGGAAGAAAAGGACGCAATTTTGTTTGGGTACAGCATTGCATGACCGCGCAATTAGCAGTTAAAGCGACGCAGTGCTAAATTGGAAAAAGACCTCTGGTCCTTAGGCAGCATAATGGTCCGGGGCTCAAGTGGCTAGAATAGACTTTTAGTGGAGAAATGGCTACTACAAAGAATCTCCCACTCAACTATAGATCCCATTACGTGGTCGGACCACGCACCTGTGAGCATCACAATAGCACCCTCCACAACTTCAAACCCAACCAGGCTCAGGAAGGCCAATACTTCCATCATGCAAAAGTCCCCATATGCCTTACAAATCCAATGCCACCTGACTTTTTTCTGAATAACCTAGGGTCGGTCACCCACTCCTCTACTCTCTGGAGAGCACACAAAGCCTTAATTAGTGGAGTACTGATACAATTAAGCTCATTTGGGGGGGCATCTTGACAAGCTCACCACCAAAATCTCTAATGTTGACTCCCAAAACTAAACCCAACCCATAGCCTAAAAATCAAATTACTAGCCCTCCGCCAGGAATTAAGACCTCTTCTCTTGAATTCCTATGAGAAAGCCCAGCGCAGGCTCAATGCCGTAACCTACTCTACATCCAACAAAGCAGGGAAGGCCATGGCCCAATGTATTCAGGGCCAACGCAACAAAGCCTCAATCCCCCATATTTTCCATCCCAATATAAAAGAAACTAATTAACCCACAAGACATAGCCAATGCCTTTTAGTTCATATTACGACTCCCTCTACAACCGCAAAGATTACCAAACTACTCCCCAACCCACCAAGATCTAATCTGGAAATTCCTATTCAAGATACACCTCCCTTCCATTAGTGAGGAACTGCAAGATCTGAACTCCCTTTTTCAACCCAAGAAATTGCCCATGCGATTCAATCACTACCGACTAGTAAATCCCCTGGCCCTGATGGACTACCAGGAGGAGAATACTACAAACAATTGGGTCACACCCCCCCCCCCCAATCTACAAAGCCTCTTCAAGGACGCCGCCTCTTCCATGTTCTCCCCAGAAGTGTTGTCTGCAGTAGTTGCCAAAACCCTAGATAAACCCCCCCCGCAAAACTTTAGGCACATCTCCCTTCTCAACATTGACATCAAGCTATATGCCAAATTACTATCCATTAGACTTTCCAAAATAATCCCCCTTCTCATTAATGCCGACCAAACAGGCTTTGTTCGGGGTCAGCAATCCTCTGATGCCACGAGGAGACTAAACCTCATCCACTCCGCCCACAAAGATGGAACGCTTTCTCTGCTTCTGTCTCTGGATGCAGAGAAGGCGTTCAACAGAGTGCATTGGGGATATATGAAAGAGGTACTCATCAAAATCAGATTTAGAGACTCCATACTATCTGCCATTATGGCACTATATTCTGCCCGAGTTTGTGGCAGAAATGCTCTCCACTCCCTTCCAAATATCAAATAGCACACGCCAAGGATGCTCCCTATCACCCCTCATCTTCAACTTAACTATTGAACTGTTAGCAGAATGTATCTGCAGGTCCAAACTAATTTCTGGCCTCCAAGTGGGCAACTATACCACAGGATTAGTTTATTCGCCAACATCATATTAATGTTGACCAATCCACATTAGTCTCTACCAGTGGTACATTCCTTATTGCAGGACTTTCTTGCAATATTCTATTATAAAGCTGGGGGGTAGATGGCACACCCTGCAACATATTGTCTTTACAATTCCCATTTCAATGGGCAGAAACAGGCATAGAATACCTAGGAATTACCCTAATAAGATACCCAAGGAACCTATATAAAAAAAAACTTTACCTGTTAGACAAAAGTTTCTCCAATCCCTCCAACAATTAGAAACATACGAATTCTCATGGGCTGGACGTCTGGCGGCATTCAAGATGATCACTTTCCCTCAACTTCTACACCTTTTTTGTACCCTACCTATACCAATACCCAAAAGCTACACCAACTCCCTCCAAGCGGCCTTACACAAATACATTTGGGCGGGGAAAAAAAAAAAAAAAAAAAAAAAAAAAACACACATGTCTAGCAGCAGACTTATCAAACACAAACTAGCAGGTGGCACAGGCCTAGTAGATATTACTGACTACTACACAGCAAGATTAAGCCAGCTTAGAGTGGTTCCTTCCACTGACCTTCACTCGATGGGTGGCCCTAGAAAAGAAGGCAGTCCCAGGCAACGACCTAAAAAAGTGGCTATGTAGCCTACATGTAAGATCTAAAATCCCAAATTACCTCCCACAGACCATTATAGCGACAGTTAGAGCATGGCGTAAATTCACTTCAACTCCCATCAAATTACCTATGTTCTACAACTTAGCCCAGAATCTTATTACCAATATCTGCAAATCGCTCACCACCTCCAGAGCAACCCACATCTATTCATCTCTATTCCCATGAAAGAAATAGCATACTATTCACCCCATTCCTCTGGAGGTAAAAGGTATATCCCTAGTCTACAATATACTGCAAGAAAAGACTTGATTCCAACACTCCCCGGCCTTCAACCAATGGGAACGTGATCTAGGCAGACCATATACAGAAGAGCAATGGCAAAGGGCTCTTAAATCCACACATGAGGCCACAAAATTCACAGCACTGTGGAAACTCACACAGAACATTGTTCAAAAGCAATACTTAACCCCAGATCGAATAGCCAAATTTGACAAACACACATCCCCCAATTGTTGGAGAAATTGTGGTTCACTGGGTTCCTTATTACATACCCTCTGGGAATGCCCAAACATACGGCACTATTGGCATGAAGTCTTTGATTCTTTCACAAATTACTGGGCTGAATAGAATACCATCACCTGACCCTACTAAACCTAAAATATAGAGATTCCATACCGATAACTCACAGAAAAGTAATTACCAACATACTACTTGCAGCCAGACGAAACATAACTAAACTCTGAAAAAAACCATTAAACCTCCAGTTGTTCTAGATGTCATTATGATGGTCCAAACCAATCATGAAAATAACCAGGTCTACACCAAGCTGAGACAAATGTGGAACTCCTGGTCTAAGTGGTGTAAAATGTACACAAACTAGCAATACTTGGTAGTCTATTTCTGCAGGTCTCCGCACAAAGGAGAGCGAGATTTTTTTTTTTTTTTAAGCAAAGGCCCTAGAAAATAAAATGGTGGGTGTTGACTTTATGTCACATGGTATTTGCGCAATGGTTTTTAAAACACTACCTCTTTTTTGGTAAAATATAAGATGTTACACAGAGTAAATAGATACCAAACAGGTCACGCTTTAAAATTGAGCAAGCTCATGGAATGGCAACAAACTACACTACTTTAAATTATCCATAAGCGACGCTTTCAAATCCTTTGCAGGTTACCAGTTTAGAGCTACAGGAGGTCTGGTGCTAGAATTACTGCTCTCGCTCTGACATTCAGGGTGATTGCAACATGTGTGCAGTGCTGGGACAAGGCCATTTGGTGCCCAGGGCGAAGATGACAAACTGCCCCCCCCCCTTTTAAGAAAGAATCAATGTCATTTCAAAACAAGAAAATACTTAATACAAATTCAATTAGTTTTAATGTGATAGAAACAGAGTTCACTCACACATTAATAGTATGGGCGTACTTGAGATCTTGCACGTTGCAGAGCTTAGTCCCTCCTCCTCGGCTCCTCTAGGTTGCGCTCTCTACTCCTCCAATCACGCTGTGCTCTGCTCCTCCCATCCCGGTGGGAGGTCTGATCTCCTCCCTCCCATCACGGTGGGAGGAGATCTGCTCCTCCCAGCTGGTGACGTCACACTGGGCCAGGACTACAGTACGGAGCGCCTGTCAGGGGGGGGGAATCTCCGCTGACAGGGCGCAAGGCAACTGAAAAGCTTGTCTGTGTAGGCGTGTGTCAGGTGTGCAGGACTCAGCACATCGATACAAGTGCAGGCTATAGTGGCTGGAGCCTCCGAGCAATTGCTCCAGTCCGGCCACCTTTTAGAAGGACACTACACTGCGCTCCCCCACCCCCAATAAAATTGTACTGCCCAGGGCATCTGCCCCCCCCCACCCTGTACCGGCTCTGCATGTGTGGTGCAATCACTGTTCACATGTGTACGGGACCAAAGTGTGTTTTCACCACTGTGTTGTGAGCACTTTAAAAAAAAAAAATTCATTTTTTATTTGAATCGCTTTTATTGCTGTCAAAAAGGGATGTAAACATCCCTTTTAACAGCAATAGCAATGACAGGTACTCTTTATGAAGAGATCAGGGGTCTAGTGGACCCCCAATCTCTCCTTTGGACACCAATGCAGCCAGTCAGACAGACTGGTCTGATCAGCTGCTTCACTGGCCACTATACAGACAGTAAAGAGGAAGGACATTGGGACTTTAAAAGAAGTGGTGAACTGGTTGGGGGGAAAAAAAAAAAAAAAAAAAGAAGAAACTAAACAAGTACTTTTGCATATGTGTATTGAGTAATAAATATACAGGTAGCATGTACATAGCACATAGCCTAACCAAATTGCATACATAAACAAAGTTGTTATAGTGACACATAGCAATACATGGTTAAAATCAAAACGACAAAGTGTATGAACACATAGAAGCTGAGCAGCACATGTATCGTAGGTAAAACATTGAAGGGTCATATAAAAGATATATCAGACAGGGATCCTAATAGCACATATAGCTACATCCTTGATTCCCGACACGTTTCGTGTGAAAACACTTCTTCAGGGGCGGATGCTAAAGGGTATCTGAAACAATAGAATATAGACTAATCAAATGATTGCCTTAATACAACCAGAAGAGACAATGTGTCCATTCTGGGTACTTACGAATTATACCGAGCTGTGATATGCGTGGGAGCTGAGCCGATAAGGGCTGTCCATCCCGGGACTGAGGTGGCAGGAATTCCAGCAAATGACAGAGCGCAGAGGTAACATCCCCAGACAGCAAACAGCCAATACCAATGTGGGACCAAGTATAGGTTCGTGGATGTATAAGGGCATCTATAATGGATAGGTAAATCCATCAGGAATATACAGACAGAGAAAGAGCCGTAACCAGAAGTGACGAAATGTCAGGGCTGGGCTCAGCCCTTCCTTCTCAGAGCAGGCCGCTGAGGTGTGAGTTAATTGCCAGCTCCAATCTTTTCCACAGTGACTCGCCTGATGATTATATCCTGTTTGTCAGTCCTGCTGGTTACTTAAGCTGTTCAGTCCCTCTCTGCCTTGTCAACACATCCAGAGACTCTCATCCCTTCTGGTTCCTGATCCTGCTTGCAGTTCCACTATGCTGATTCTTTGGTTTCCCCGATTTCCTGGCCTGTCCTGAAGTACGCTGATCTCTAGCTCCAACATCCTGGCTTGTCTGACCATCCGTTTCGGTTACCGAACTCTGGCTATGATTTGACTGTGTTGCTCTGTTTACTTTTTACTATTAAACAAGTCCAATTTTAACTGCACTTCTGTCTAGGTCTGATTCATGGTTTGACACGAAATAGTCATTGCTTCCCAGTTCTGAAATTACAGTGGGAAGAACAGCATCAGTTTCTCAGACTCAGGATGGACCTGGATGCTGCATCATTACTGGGCTTCCCAATCACTCAGGAGAGCCCAGTAAAGGTGCCGCCAGGAGGGGTGGGACCCCATTCCGCCACTTGTAAAAATATGCCATCGGCTGCCTGGCCACTGGATACCTTACACAAAAGAATTGCTGGCAGTAAACAAAAAAAAAAAAAAAAAACGCTATTGGGATCATGGTTGTAGCCTCAACCATGATCCTGATATAACCACGTCCCTATCGCAACATATATGTAGCACCCTCTAGTGTGTGCTAGAAGTTAGTGTAGTGTGAGAGCAGGTAAAACATAGTTTAGCTCACAGCTAAGCCTGAGCTATGGAATCTGGGTCAGGGTTTACTAAGGTTCAGGGCTGAGCGACTCAACCTGGCAGCTCTGGTGTCTTTCTAGTCTAGAAGGTTGGAGAATCTTCTAGAATTAGTGGGTGGAGGTTAGGAGAAGCGGCCTTGAATATCTATGGAGCCTCAGCCAATCCTTAGAGGTAGGCTGGCAGGGGGCTGAGACCACTCCATAAATAGACATGGGCCATGCCAGCAGGGGCAGTCTGGTGGAAGATGGAGATTTAGTGTTGAGGCTGTCGGTGGCCATCAGGGGTGCCCCCTAGTCGGGGGGGGGGGTCCTGCCATGGGTGCTGGAAGGATCCTGCCTAAAAACACATGGGAGGAGGCTTTCCTGGAGGCATGGAAGGAAGAGAGGACAGCGCGAGTAGTCAACACCTTTTGCTGACTTACAAGGGTGTAGCTCCAGTTCTCCCTATAGACAGTGATGTGCTTAAGTCTTCATTGTTCCCTGGGAGGTCTCCTGAGAGTCAGCCGGGTGGGCTGGTGAAAAGTCAGTCAGGTGGACTGGTGTGGCGTTAGCCTGGAAGGCTAGTGAAAATTCAGTGTGCCTGGCTGTGCAGGAGTGGGTGGATCCAAGTTAATCAACAGTCCTACAGGGGGTGGGGGGTGAGATGTGCTATACATACAAGATAGGGGTGATTAAACTCAAGCATCAGGTGCATTTACAATGAGTTTCAACTATCATTTTAGGGTGTGGCAGCCCACTTTTTAGAATAAATGAAAAGTGCACTTGTACATCAGTTGCTCATGCAGGGGTTTCTTCCACATAACATGCATGAACGAAAATACCAAGCCACCTGGCGCATGCGTTGGCAGTACTGCTGCTCCTCTTACCAGTTCTTTGACTGTCATCCAGCTCTCCTGGAACACTTGACTCTCTAGCCTTCAGTGGCTGCCCCCTGCTGCATGGCCCACCACTAGCCTAAGGATTAGGGTTCTCCTGACACCCCTGATAAAAGCTGAGCTGACTCCTGAAACCGAGACCTGCTCTCTCCTGGATGGGCCCTCTAACCCCACGATGAGACCTCTGTCTCTTGGCTTCTGGATGGGCCCTCTGACCCCTCAATGAGACCTTCTCCCAAACTGGAAGCGGTCTCCTAACTGGAAGCTCTAAAATTCTCAGACCCGAGTATAAAATGACCTTCCACACCTGCGTAGTCAGCCATCTAGCAAATCCTGGACACAGGGTTGAATGTTCCAATTCAGAACTACAGAATCTGGAGAAAGCCAAAAGCAGCCTTCTCCACTCAGAAATGACAGTTCTAAACCTTGTATTAACACTTAATGCGAATCCTGTGTCACACTTTCCAATATTCAAGTGACAGAGTCTCCCCTTGTCATATACATACCATGGTAAGGAAGCAGTTAACCACGTCAGCCCCCGGGAGATTTTACACTCTTCCTGACCAGAGCACTTTACAATTTGGCACTGTGCTGCTTTAATTGACAATTGCTCAGTCGTGCGACATTGTACCCAAACAAAATTTGTGTCCTTTTTATCCCACAAATCGAACTTTTGGTGGTATTTGATAACTTTTTTTTTGCCCTATAAAAACCACACAATTTAGAAAAAAAAAAAAAAAAATTTATATTTCTCCTTTTTGCTATAAATAACCCTCACATTTAATTAAAAAAGAAATAAAAAAATATATATATATATTTCTTCATCAGTTTAGGCCAATATGTACTTCTACATATTTTTGGTAAAAAAAAAAAAAAAAAAAAAATTATATTTCTCCTTTTTGCTATAAATAACCCTCACATTTAATTAAAAAAGAAATAAAAAAATATATATATATATTTCTTCATCAGTTTAGGCCAATATGTACTTCTACATATTTTTGGTAAAAAAAAAAAAAAAAAAAAAAATTATATTTCTCCTTTTTGCTATAAATAACCCTCACATTTAATTAAAAAAGAAATAAAAAAATATATATATATATATTTCTTCATCAGTTTAGGCCAATATGTACTTCTACATATTTTTGGTAAAAAAAAAAAAAAAAAAAAAATTATATTTCTCCTTTTTGCTATAAATAACCCTCACATTTAATTAAAAAAGAAATAAAAAAATATATATATATATTTCTTCATCAGTTTAGGCCAATATGTACTTCTACATATTTTTGGTAAAAAAAAAAAAAAAAAAAAAAATTATATTTCTCCTTTTTGCTATAAATAACCCTCACATTTAATTAAAAAAGAAATAAAAAAAAATATATATATATATTTCTTCATCAGTTTAGGCCAATATGTACTTCTACATATTTTTGGTAAAAAAAAAAAAAAAAAAAAAAAATTATATTTCTCCTTTTTGCTATAAATAACCCTCACATTTAATTAAAAAAGAAATAAAAAAATATATATATATATATATTTCTTCATCAGTTTAGGCCAATATGTACTTCTACATATTTTTGGTAAAAAAAAAAAAAAAAAGTGTAAGGAGGTGGCCTCTCCAGTGTACCCCATGCTGTCAGATCCTATTGAGCAAGGCATAGAGAACCATAGAGCCAATGTGGAGGAAATACCCAGCTACTCTGTATTAGGTTGGATAATATAACATGCTTTAGAATTTCCTAATCTTATATAAAATAGGATTGCCGGATTACTATATTTATACAGAGTTTAAAATTTACTTCATGCATATATGAAGTGCTAAGTTACCTGTTTCAAAAAGCGGTCCTAGAATTTTAAAGGAAAACTACAATGTTCTAAATGACCAACCTTAGAAAATGAAGGTGCAGATGGGATCTCACTAGGTCTTCACCAATGGACCTCTTTGTAAACTTCCCAACTTGTCAATAACTAATTGAAATAGGTGCAGCTGAAGTCATCAATGGAAAAACAAACTCTTTTTGGACTGGAGGTCTGGTATATATATGTGGGAAGAGGAGTGGCTTTTGCTAATCGATGGGAGAACCTGATTGGCCAACACACAGGAGCTGCTCATTACCCCATCACTGGAGACTTTGGAAAGAGATCTAGAAGGGTGGAGCAGCTCCATATGAATGGGGTTTGAGCAATTTGTTCTATTGTGCTGAGGGTGGAAACTTGAACCTGAAACCATGGGTTGCAGGAAAGAAAATGACTTGTTTCTCTCATCAACACAGCCAGTGTTGATGGAAAAATCCATCCTGCTGACCTATTGTGTTCTCCTGGTGGGGGGCATGAGGAGCCATCCCTGCCGGAAGAACACATAAAGATTATTGCTAGCAAAGGGCAATAATCCCATGTACAATTCTGACAGGCTGGCTGTGCCCATATGTGGAAAGCTGATGCAACATTTAGAGGGTCTAAACAGGAAGTGAGGAGGCAACCCCCTCTGAAAAGCGATCTAATTGTGGATTGCTTTTCAGAGGAGCAGCAATACTTGTCACTTTTGTAAACGAGGCCCCTAAGGAAAGGCCTCTATGTTGAATTGCAGTAAGGAGTAAGTCAATTCTAAAGTATTCATTTTTAGGCTGGATTCACACCTATGGCATTTTTAGTGCTTTTTGCATTTTGCAGATTTGCACTACAGAAGGTGTTCCATAGAAAACCATGTTAAATGGACTGTAGTGCAAATCTGCAAAATGCAAAAAGCACTAAAAATGCCATAGGTGTGAATCCAGCCTTATTCTCTCTACTTTTAAAAAAAACTTTTATGCCCGACTTGTAAAGTTGCATTAAAAGCAGGTCAATTTTCATGTTGATCACTACTATGGGTGTTGAGCGGTACTTTGTTAAATCACTGGGTAGCTGCAATTTTTTTTCCAATGCAGTTTGCAATTATATATATATACACACACACACACACAGACACACACACACTATATTACCAAAAGTATTGGGACGCCTGCCTTTACACACACACACATGAACTTTAATGACATCCCAGTCTTATGCTGGCCATACACGATACGAAAAATCGCCCGAACCCATTTTCGAAAAACAAACATTCGACCGTGACCGCAAACGATCGTGCCATCGTGTAATGACCGATAAATCGTTCAGTGGACATGAATAAATAATTTTTTTGTTCGTTTTTTTTACATATACCTAGTGCAGAGAGTTCGGACGGGAAACACATTAACCTTTCAATTTATCGTTCGTTCGGCATAAAATTTCCAACTTTGTCCTTAGTTTTTTCGGCTCAAAAACGTCCCAACGATTATCGATTTTGTGCCCATTAACTGGCCGAAAAAAACGAACGAAAGGTCTAAGTGACCGTTTTTCGGACGATTTTTTGTATAGTGTATGGCCAGCATAAGTCTGTAGACTTCAATATTGAGTTGGCCCGCCCTTTGCATCTATAACAGTGTGTCTATGGGAATGTTTGACCATTCTTCCAGAAGCACATTTGTGAGGTCAGGCACTGATGTTGGACGAGAAGGCCTGGCTCACAGTCTCTGCTCTAATTTATCCCAAAGGTGTTCTATCGGGTTGAGGTCAGGACTCTGTGCAGACAAGTCAAGTTCCTCCACCCCAAACTCGCTCATCCATGTCTTTATGGACCTTGCTTTGTGCACTGGTCCAAATCATTTGGTGGAGGGGGGATTATGGTGTGGGGGTTGTTTTTCAGGGGTTGGACTTGGCCCCTTAGTTCCAGTGAAGGGAACTCTTAAAGCGTCATCATACCAAGACATTTTGCACAATTTCATGCTCCCAACTTTGTGGGAACAGTTTGGGGATGACCCCTTCCTGATCCAACATGACTGCGCACCAGTGAACAAAGCAAGGTCCATAAAGACATGGGTGAGCATGTTTTGGGTGGAGGAACTTGACTGGCCTGCACAGAGTCCTGACCTCAACCAGATAGAACACCTTTGGGATGAATTTGAGCAGAGCCAGGCCTTCTTGTCCAACATCAGTGTCTGACCTCATAAATGTGCTTCTGGAAGAACGGTCAAACATTCCCATAGACACCCTCCTAAACCGTGTGGACAGCCTTCTCAGAAGAGCGGTGGGCCAACCAACTCAATATTGAACCCTACGGACCAAGACCGGGATTCCTATGCGTGTAAAGGCAGGTGTCCCAATATTTTTGATAATATAGTGTGTGTGTGTATATATATATATATATATATATATATATATATATATATATATATATATATATATATACACTCACAGACACGCATATACATACATACACACTCCCCAGGCACTTTATTACACCTATTCAATTGTTTGGTTACACAAATTGCTTATTAGCCAAACCCATGGCAGCAACTCAATGCATTTAGGCATCTAGACGTGGTGAAGACGAATTGCTGAAGTTCAAACTAAGCATCAGAATGGGGAAGAAAGGGAATTTAAGTGACTTTGAGCCTGACATGGTTGTTGGTGACAACGGGCTGGTCTGAGTATTTCAAAAACTGCTGATCTACTGGGATTTTTTTTTGCACACAACCATCTCTCAGAGTTTACAGAGAATGGTGGGAAAAAGAGAAAATATCCAGTGATCGGCAGTTGTGTGGAGGAAAATGCCTTGTTGAGGTCAGAGGAGAATGGGGCAGACTGGTTCCAGATGATAGAAAGGCAACAGTAACTCAAATAACCTCTTGTTACATCCAAGGTATGCAGAAGACCATCTCTGAACACACAACACATCAAACCATGAAGCAGATGGGCTACAGCAGCAGAAGGCCACACAGGGTGCCACTCCTGTCAGCTAAGAACAGGAAATTGAGGCTAAAATTGGCACAGGTTCATTAACATTGGGCAATAGAAGATTGGAAAAATGTTGCCTGTTCTGATGAGGACTTCAGCTGCAACATTCATATGGTGGGGTCAGAATCTAGCGCATGGATCCATCCTGCCTTGTATCAATGTTTCAGGCTGGTGGGGGAGGTGTAATGGTGTGGGTGATATTTTCTTGCCATACTTTGGGCCCCTTAGTACCAATTGAGCATGGTTTAAATGCCACGGCCTACCCAGGGGCGGATCCAGAGTCTAGTCTCGGGAGGGGCACTGACAGAAAATAAGATGTTGCTTACAGAACTGGGGGGGGAGTCAGGAGGGCACAGTTTGAGGTCAGGAGGGCACACACCAGGGAGGTCAGGAGGATACAGTATATGGTCAGGAGGGCACAGTACAGGGTCAGGAGGGCATACACACCAGGTAGGTCAGGAGGGCATACACTTGGGGAGGGGTTTGGAGGGCCCACACGGGGGGGTCAGGAGGGCACACACAAGGGGAGGGTCAGGAGGATACAGTATGGGGTCAGGAGGGCAGACACCAGGGAGGTCAGGAGGATACAGTAGGGGGTCAGGAGGGCATACACACCAGGTAGGTCAGGAGGGCATACACACCAGGTTGGTCAGGAGAGTACAGTACAGGGTCAGGAGGGCATACACACCAGGTAGGTCAGGAGGGCATAAACTGGGGGAGGGGTTTGGAGGGCACACACTGGGGGTCGGGAAGGCACAGTACGGGGTCAGGAGGATAAAGTACAGGGTCAGGAGGGCATACACACCAGGTTGGTCAGAAGGGTACAGTACAGGGTCAGGAGGGCATACACACCAGGTAGGTCAGGAGGGCATACACTGGGGGAGGGGTTTGGGGGGCACACACTGGGGGGGTCAGGGGGCACACACCAGGGGAGGGTCAGGAGGATACAGTACAGGGTCAGGAGGGCACACACCAGGGAGGTCAGGAGGATACAGTACGGGGTAAGGAGGGCATACACACCAGGTAGGTCAGGAGGGCATACACTGGGGGAGGGGTTTGGAGGGCACACACTGGGGGGGTCAGGGGGCACACACCAGGGGAGGGTCAGGAGGATACAGTACAGGGTCAGGAGGGCACACACCAGGGAGGTCAGGAGGATACAGTACGTGTTTAGGAGGGCTTACACACCAGGTAGGTCAGGAGGGCATAAACTGGGGGAGGGGTTTGGAGGGCACACACTGGGGGTCGGGAAGGCACAGTACGGGGTCAGGAGGATAAAGTACAGGGTCAGGAGGGCATACACACCAGGTTGGTCAGGAGGGTACAGTACAGGGTCAGGAGGGCATACACACCAGGTAGGTCAGGAGGGCATACACTGGGGGAGGGGTTTGGAGGGCACACACTGGGGGTCGGGAAGGCACAGTACGGGGTCAGGAGGATACAGTACAGGGTCAGGAGGGCACACACCAGGGAGGTCAGGAGGATACAGTACGGGGTAAGGAGGGCATACACACCAGGTAGGTCAGGAGGGCATACACTGGGGGAGGGGTTTGGAGGGCACACACTGGGGGGGTCAGGGGGCACACACCAGGGGAGGGTCAGGAGGATACAGTACAGGGTCAGGAGGGCACACACCAGGGAGGTCAGGAGGATACAGTACGGGGTCAGGAGGGCATACACACCAGGTAGGTCAGGAGGGCATACACTGGGGGAGGGGTTTGGAGGGCACACACTGGGGGGGTCAGGGGGCACACACCAGGGGAGGGTCAGGAGGATACAGTACAGGGTCAGGAGGGCACACACCAGGGGAGGGTCAGGAGGATACAGTACGGGGTAAGGAGGGCATACACACCAGGTAGGTCAGGAGGGCATACACTGGGGGAGGGGTTTGGAGGGCACACACTGGGGGGGTCAGGGGGCACACACCAGGGGAGGGTCAGGAGGATACAGTACAGGGTCAGGAGGGCACACACCAGGGAGGTCAGGAGGATACAGTACGGGGTCAGGAGGGCATACACACCAGGTAGGTCAGGAGGGCATACACTGGGGGAGGGGTTTGGAGGGCACACACTGGGGGGGTCAGGGGGCACACACCAGGGGAGGGTCAGGAGGATACAGTACAGGGTCAGGAGGGCACACACCAGGGAGGTCAGGAGGATACAGTACGGGGTCAGGAGGGCATACACACCAGGTAGGTCAGGAGGGCATACACTGGGGGAGGGGTTTGGAGGGCACACACTGGGGGGGTCAGGGGGCACACACCAGGGGAGGGTCAGGAGGATACAGTACAGGGTCAGGAGGGCACACACCAGGGGAGGGTCAGGAGGATACAGTACGGGGTAAGGAGGGCATACACACCAGGTAGGTCAGGAGGGCATACACTGGGGGAGGGGTTTGGAGGGCACACACTGGGGGGGTCAGGGGGCACACACCAGGGGAGGGTCAGGAGGATACAGTACAGGGTCAGGAGGGCACACACCAGGGAGGTCAGGAGGATACAGTACGGTGTTTAGGAGGGCTTACACACCAGGTAGGTCAGGAGGGCAGACACTGGGGAAGGGGTTTGGAGGGCACACACTGGGGGGGTCAGGAGGGGACACATATTGAGGCAGTCACCATGCTTTAATGAGCCTAATTTCTCACTGTGCCACATGAAAAGGAGATGCAATCCCATTTGTCAGCTAACAGCTCCTCTATGCTAAGCTGCAGTAACTCAGCAGACTTAGCATAAAGGTGCCTGTAAACGAATCCACGATGTACAGCTAGTTGAGCTCATCTCCAGGAAATTCACAATCTATTTGCTCAGCTGCTCACACCTCCCTCTTCCAGGAGGGCGCAATCTCGGGGGGCAGGCACATCCCCATCCCTCCCACCCCAGCAGCAGAAGCCAGGAGGCTCCCACCTACTCAAGCAGCAGCCTGCAGGAGAGAGGATGGAAAACCGCTGGGGGAGGTACAAGGGGTGGAGAGTCCAGTCCCGATGTGGCTCTGAATTCCCGGGGCGCGCTCAGCCTCAGAGTCAGTAATAATTTCTCGGGGGGAGCAATTGCCCCATTGCCCCCCCTGGACCTACCTGAGTATTGTTGCTGACCATGTCCATCCCTTTAGGACAGTGGTTCTCAACCTTCCTAGTGCCGTGACCCCTTGATAAAATTTCCCAAGTTGTGGGGACCCCTAACAGTAAAATTATTTTTGCTGGTCGCGTTTGCTGGCACAGTGGCGGCGTTTGCTGGCACAGTGGCAACAATTGATGGGCACAGTGGCTGCACAGTGGGACGTTTGCTGGCACAGTGGCTGCGTTTGGCACAGTGGTAACAATTAAAGGGCACAGTGGCTGCGTTTGATGGCACAGGTGGCGACGTTTGCTGGCACAGTGGCGACAATTTATGGGCACAGTGGCTGCGTTTGGCACAGTGGCAACAATTAAAGGGAACAGTGGCTGTATTTGATGGCACAGTGGCTGCGTTTGATGGCACAGTGGCAACGTTTGCTGGCACAGTGGCGACGTTTGCTGGCACAGTGGCGACAATTGATGGGCACAGTGGCTGCCCTTGGCACAGTGGCAACAATTAAAGGGCACAGTGGCTGCGTTTGATGGCACAGTGGCGGCATTTGCTGGCACAGTGGCGACAATTGTTGGGCACAGTGGCTGTGTTTGATGGCACAGTGGCGACAATTGATGGGCACAGTGGCGACGTTTGCTGGCACAGTGGCGACAATTAATGGGCACAGTGGCTGCGTTTGGCACAGTGGCAACAATTAAAGGGCACAGTTCCTGCGTTTGATGGCACAGTGGCAGCGTTTGCTGGCACAGTGGCGACAATTGATGGGCACAGTGGCTGCATTTGATGGCACAGTGGCGGCGTTTGCTGGCACAGTGGCGACAATTGATGGGCACAGTGGCTGCATTTGATGGCACAGTGGCGGCGTTTGCTGGCACAGTGGCGACAATTGATGGGCACAGTGGCTGCATTTGCTGGCACAATGGCGACAATTGATGGGCACAGTGGCTGCGTTTGGTACAGTGGCAACAATTAAAGGGCACAGTGGCTGCGTCTGATGGCACAGTGGCTGCGTTTGATGGCACAGTGGCGACGTTTGCTGGCACAGTGGCGACAATTGATGGGTACAGTGGCTGCGTTTGGTACAGTGGCAACAATTAAAGGGCACAGTGGCTGCATCTGATGGCACAGTGGCTGCGTTTGATGGCACAGTGGCGACGTTTGCTGGCACAGTGGCGACAATTGATGGGCACAGTGGCTGCGTTTGGTACAGTGGCAACAATTAAAGGGCACAGTTCCTGCGTTTGATGGCACAGTGGTAGTGTTTGCTGGCACAGTGGTGACAATTGATGGGCACAGTGGCTGCATTTGATGGCACAGTTGCAGCGTTTTAATGGGGTTTTTTTTCTGATTGTTTCAGTTTGTTTGCGCCCCCACCACTGATTTATATATAAACGTTGCGGTTGATTCCTCAAAAGTGGTTATTCCGTGCCAGTGCTAGATACACAAAGTGTATAGCTTCCAAACATGTATCTAGCACTGGCACGGAATAACTACTTTTGAGGAACCAACTGGGACGTTTATATATATATATATATATATATATATATATATATATATATATATAGGACCATAATAAAAAAAATGTTGTCTTGTCAGCTTTTCCTGTGTGTCTGACTTACCAGAAGTCACAGGTGTTCTTCTTCTTCAGCAAGTCATGTTTCGTTGCCTCCCTCTTGGTACACTCGTCCGCAGCAAGCGGATTTCGGTGGGTGTACAAAGATGTCCGCTTGCCGACTTCTAAGTCTAAGCCTTACTGCGGTCGAGAGTACCAAGATGGCGGCGACGGAACGTCACTTCCGTGCAGTCCCTCCTCTCCAGGAAGTGACATCTCGCTGGCCGAGACGGACGGACTCAGGCAGTAACTTCGGGTCCGTCTCGGCCAGCATCTCGGCCAGCATTCGCGACCCCCTGGAGAATGGGCAATCGACCCCCCAGGGGGTCGCGACCCCCAGGTTGAGAACCGCTGCTTTAGGACTACAGTGTCCCCATCTTCTCATGGCTCCTTCCAGCAGGATAATGCACCATGTCACAAAGCTCCAATCATCTCACCAATGGACAATGAGGTCACTGTACTCCAATGGCCTCCACACTCACCACATCTCATCCAATAGAGCACCATTGGGATGTGGCGGAATGGGAGATTCACATCATGGATGTGCAGCTGGCATTCCTGCAACAACTGCGTGATGCTATCATGTCACTATGGAACAAAATCTCTGAAGAACGTCTCAAACATCTTGTTGTATCTATGCCATGAAGAATGAAGGCAAAAGGGGCTCCAACCCGTTACTACTAGCAAGAGGGACCTTATAAAGTGGCCAGTGAATGTATGTGTATGTATATATATGTATACTGTGTATATATAAAGAGATATATCTGTCATTATAAGAACATAATGGGGGAGATTTACTACAACTGGTACAGACTAAGCTCAACTAAGCTCTGACACTATAACCTGGAAGCTGATTGGTTACTATTCAGAGCTGCACCGGATTCTGTGGGCACCAGCTTTAGTAAATCCCCCACAATGTTATAATCAGCACATAAAACACCTTACATCACACTTTTTACATATGTCACCAAGACATTGCATACATCTAGTGATTGATTTACCTAAGAAGAAGTGGAGTGAGAATGCACATAAAGGAGATATAAGAATAGAAATAGAAGGAGGAGTGAGAATGACGAGTGAGAGTGTAGACTGAGGAAGAGGAGTGAGCATGAAGATCAAGGAGCAATCATTATGAGAATAGAAATGGAGGAGGAGGAGAATTGAGAATGGAGGAGGAGGAGAAGGTAAAATGGAGGATGAGGAGTAAGAATAGAGGGGGAGGAGGAGAGTTGTGGAGTTATCTTAGTCAATGAGGCCTAACTTGAAGGCACATACTGGAGTATAAGAGATCAGACAAAACACCACGTGTATGCTGAAAAAGTCTTTATTTATTACAGATGTGACATAAGTATATAAAATAAAAAGATGCAAGGTGTTCAGTCTTTGGTCATCTGTCAGATGTTTGTGATGATTGATAAGATGCTGGTGACAGTAAGGTGGTGGCGACGATCGGTGGTGATGTTTGATAGCTTCTGGGTCTTTTGCTGGAATTTCTCGTTGTCTGGATATATTCTTCATTTCTACGTTGATGATGTAATGTCTTGAGACTTGGCACTGACGTTTGTTGTCCCGGGCTGCAATACTCGGATGTAGTAAAAATAAGTAGAAAGAGCAGAGGTTAGCTTCAGTAATTATCTTATAAAGTCATCAGTACAAAAAAATCACTAGTGATTATTTTAAAGTCATACAAAGATATACGGAATCAAGGTAGACAAGTAAATACCACCAATGTAAGGCACACCTTTCCATGACAAGGAATGAGGATGGAGGAGAAATGAGAATGCAGATGGAGGAGTGAGAAAGAAGATGGAGAAAGCGGAGCAATTTGACTAGAAATGAAGGAGAAGGGGAAGTATTGAGAATGGAGATGGAAGACGTAACAATGGAGATGTGAGAATGGAGATGGAAGAGTGGGAATGAAAATGGGGAGGGAGAAGGATTTAGAACAGAGATGAAGGAGGTGAAGAAAATATTGAGAATGGAGAAGGAAGAGCAAGAATGGAGAATGAAGAGTGAGAATGAAGATCGGGAGGAGGACGAATTAGAATAGAGATGAAGGAGGAAGAGGAAAAGTATTGAGAAGGTAGATGGAAGAGTGGGAATGGAGGTGGAGATGGAGATGGAGAAGGATTTAGAACAGAGATGAAGAAGCTGGAGAAGTATTGGGAATGGAGAAGGAAGAGCAAGAATGGAGAATGAAGTGTGAGAATGAAGATGGGGAGGAGGTGGAGGAATTGGAATAGAGATGAAGGAGGAGGAGGAAAAGAATCAAGAATGTAGATGGAAGAGTGGGAATAGAGATGGAAGAGTGGGAAAGAAGATGGAAGAGTGGGAATGGAGATGGAGAAGTGAGAATGGAGAAGAGGAGGAGTGGGAAAGGAGATAAAGGATAAAGAGTGAAAATGAAGATGGAGATGTAGGAGGAGTTAGACTAGAGATGGAGGAGGAGAAATATTGAGAATGGAGATGATGGAAGAGGATACTATTTTTGGGGACCTTTGGAGGGGGGCTGCAAACCTTTTTTGTTAAATAGAAAATGAAATGGCAATGTCCGGCAATTTAACACAACTTTCCTTTGTGAATATTAGTCAAATGGATTTTTTTAATTTGTGAATGTTACTCAAGACAGTGCCCCCATGCTGTCTTTTTTTGGTTTTGTTTTTTATTTTTATTTTTTTATCTTTTAAAACCCTTTGCCGGTTAGCCCAGAAAATGGCCATTTTTTATTTGACAGATTCTGCTACCACTGATTTCAGGTTCAGGTTTGCCATCTGATCTTCTTTGAATTTCCCCAAACCCTGTTTGAACATAACCCAGGGCAGTTTGGCTCAAACCTAATGCTGCTGTTGACCCCTTGAAATGATATTATATTAATAAATGACCCTAACAAAACAAAACAAGATAAAGCTTAAAACTCCCACACAAAACACTAATGCCCTGTACATGCGGTCGGATTTTCCGACGGAAAAAGAACGATCGGATTGTGTTGTTGGAAATTCCGATCGTGTGTGGGCTCCATCGTACTTTTTCTGTCAGAATTTCCGACACACAAAGTTTGAGAGCAGGATATAAAATTTTCCGACAAAAAAATCCGATCGGTTAAATTCCGATCGTGTGTACACAAATCCGACGCACAAAGTGCCACACATGCTCAGAATAAATTAAGAGATGAAAGCTATTGGCTACTGCCCCGTTTATAGTTCCGACATACGTGTTTTACGTCACCGCGTTCAGATCGATCGGATTTTCTGACAACTTCGTGTGACCGTGTGTATGCAAGACAAGTTTGAGCCAACATCCGTCGGAAAAAATCCATGGATTTTGTTGTCGGAATGTCCGATCAATGTCCGATCGTGTGTACAGGGCATAAGACAAAACTAAAACTTTTTTTGGCTTAATTTAAAAGAAAAAAAAACGAACTACTATTAACAAAATGCTAAGAAACGCCACAAAATTAAAAAAAGCATTCCTAAAAAGAACTATTGGGTCTTTTTATATTGCAGTGAATACTAAGGGGCTTACACTCCACTCTCCCAAGCCACAGATACTGCAATTTACTATAAAAGCATTAATAGAAAACTGTATACAGTATACAATATACTAATACATATAACACTGAATACAGTTTAAAGCACCATACTGAAAGCACACAACACTAACCCTTCTTTCCTTTTAAAGTAGTTGTAAACCCACAAAAAAAAAAAGCCCTGCAAGACAAAAGGCATAATGAGCTAGTATGCATAGCATACTAGCTCATTATGAAATACTCACCTTAGATGGAAGCCCAGGGAGCGGTCCCAGTACACAACTCTGGCTGGCAACATCGCTCCAGGAGATACTTCCGGGTATCGCGGGCTCTGGCACTGTGATTGGCCTAAGCCGTGATGGTGTCACTCCCACTCATGCGCACGGGAGTTGCCAGTAACGGTGCACTAGCTGAAACAATGGCGCAAACGTGCCATTGCTTCAGTGTGCATGTGCCGATGACGTCGGCACATGCTGATACAGGGAATATCTCCTAAACCATGCAGGTTTAGGAGATATTCGGGGTAGCTACAGGTAAGCCTTATTATAGGCTTACTGTAGTACAAAGTGGATTGTAAGGGTTTACAAACCACTTTAACAAATGTCAGTTGTCCTCCACTCACACTAAATTCACCAACACACTGACAAAAGGGTGCTGCAAAGTCAGCCTTTACAGTATGTGGGCTGAAATTATTCTGTGACCCAACATTGGCTGAAATCTTGCACCTGACTAGAGGTCAAGTATATGACTTTAGCCAGCGATAGCTCAAGCAATGCATTGGGGGACATTTTGGTGGGAGGAATTCCAGCCAAATATCCTTAAGTTTCAGATCTTCTATAAAACAGCCAAACTGAGAATGTTCAATTTGAACCTATGCTCGGACCTAACGTTTGACTCTACCCTACCTATCATATAGAGTTTTGCCCACATTATGATTTTATTTTGTTTTTTTTCCTGAAACATATGAATTCCAGGGCCATCTACATTTTTATGATGTGTTGATCCATAATTCCCAAAAAACAATACTGTATATAAGCAATCACGTGAGCAAAAAAATCAACAGTGTTCTACAATTTCTACATTCTTACCATTAACTAGGTCACTTTTACAAATCCCCAGCGTGCATTCAGCAATTTGGTCTCTTGATTACCAGGTGAACAAAATGTTTTATGGAATTTCCACCTCAGCTCCTATAGCAAGTGAAGTTGCCTCGTGATCAGGTAGAAGATACAAGGCGGCACTTGCTGTAGCTCTGGAATGTACATCATGTTCTCTGTAGGCCATATGTATTACAGTACTCCTTTTCTGATCTTCTGAAAGTATTTCTGCTTTCCATGGCACATGAAGATACTTTATAATGTCCATGGCTGAGCACCTCTCGGACGCATTGAGGGCCAAGAGGTCCCAGAACATTTGCCTGGCTTCAAGAGAGAATTTCATCCACTTTTCTGGTGCTAAGGTCAGATCCTTTCTGACTTGCCACCCTGCAAAGTCTCTGTACATTGGATCATGACCCTCTGCTCCTATCCAAGGGAATGATCCAGTCATAGCCATGTAAACCATGACCCCAAAGGCCCAGATATCAATGCTCGGGTGTAAAAGCAATTGTTCTCCTGGTTTCAAGTTACATTGTTCCGGAGCTGTGTAGGGTATGAACCAGGACATGGATGGTGCTTCGGTTCCCTGGAGCCTTGCCAGCCCAAAATCTGCCACTTTGATAATATTGCATTCAAAGTCCATTAGCAGAATATTGTCTGGCTTGATATCACGGTGGACAATCCCTTTGTTGTGCATGTATTCCAATGCACTCGCTATCTGAGGAACGCACCTCTTTACTGTCTCTTCATTTAAACCAACCTATAACAAAAAGAAAACAGGACAAAATTAGCCACTAGACACCAACATGGCAAAATGTAATCAAATAAGAAGCCTATCTTATCCATCATACAGAGACATAGAATATTAGCTCAATACACTTGAAAGGATGCTTAAAGGAAACCTGCTGGTATACAAATACGAGAGTCACCATTGATGGTGAAAGATCCAAGACTATCATCCTTAACCTTGCTTCACAACTGAGAAAATTACATATCTACAATCAAGCCTATAAATCAAATGATACACAATCCCACCAACTCACTGTAATGAGTGGGGAGTCCTTAAACCTCAGAAAAACTTTAAAGATATTGAGGGCAGAGATTAAATCTTTTCTTAACGTAAAGATTATTCATTTTTCATACAAACTTACATTTTTCTTTATTAGAGAATGTAGAGTTCCAGCTGTCGCCACCTCCTGGACAAACACGTAGTCTCTGTTTGTATGAAAGGCAACTTCAAGGGTCCTAATGATGTTGGGATGGCCGCTGAGGCTGAAGGACATCCCATATTCAACCAGGAAGTTGTCCATTGGAACCTTCTGTTTGCTAAGCAGCTTCACAGCCACTAACTGACCTGTCAAACAGAGAGAGAGAAAAAAAAAGAATTAGTAACATAAACAGAAGCACAAACTTGCTAAAAGCCTTTTAATGTGTTTAACACTTGATTAAATCTACAGAAGTGACTCATTAAGTTACATAATCATCACCCTAAAACTGGAAGTGAGGGATGCTTTAAGAACTTACTTTGAAAAAGGTACTTAAAAGCAGCTTTAGGAGCTTAAAAGAACGCTGCATTAAGCAAGGTTAATGCTTTGTGAACGCTTCCTGTACACAATGCTCAGGATAATATTCAGAAGCTAAACTCAAAAATTTGTGTGTACACGTGGCTTCAAAGTTGTCCTACTGATTGTCTACAGATAAGCAATTCTTTTGATTCTTGGATCTTGGATATCAGACTCTGCATTTTTTTAAAGAGCAAACATACAAGTCTCTTCTACCTGCTGGCAATTTAGCATTTTTTTAAAGTTTTGTTACACTAGTTCCATTGAATTAATATAGTTCAGAAGCACGACTAATCCTAAGAAATTATTTTACTGACATGAATTAATCTATAACATTTACCTGAACCCCGATGTTTGGCCAGGAGGACCTGTCCATATGAACCGGTCCCAAGTTCTTGAATGGGGTCAAAGTGCTCTGAAACCTCCATCATCTTCAGATTTTCGGACGTCTGGGTGATGAGTTGGAGGACACGCCTTGCGGTGTTCTTGGTAACTTCTTGGATGTTAGAAGCCATTCTAGAATCACAACAAAAAAAAGCATTAAACATCCCTCTAAATATTGCCCAGCATCTAGGGTCAGTATTTTATAACCATATGGGTCCCAGTTGGGGAGATATCATATTCTGTGTGGTCACCAATGAAGTCTCACCGACATGGACACATGACAATTAAAAGCAGACAGAGATTTTGAGATTTATGTTTTAAGTGAGTCCAATAGATTTTTAGGAAAAATAACAATATTAGTATTTATATAAGATGGGAAGGAAAGATATATAGGCATGTATAGAAATACATAGGAATAGACTTTATACATGGTTATGTCTAAGAGGAAATATTGATACTGAAGGATTTTTGTATTCTCCCATTTTAGCTTCTATTTCTCTTTCTGTTTTTGTATCTTTTTTCTTTGTTAAATGAGAATTTAATTAAAAAAAAATTGAGTAAAAAAAAAAAAAGCTGACAGAGATTACAAACCAAGAAATGGGTTTTGGCTGAAGCTGATCTCTAAACGACAACACTTGTAGAGATCGGCTGGTTAGAATGACCAACATTCTAGTCAAAAATAGAGGTGTGAATGTCACTGGTATTGTAACAATAAGGCATAAGAGAAATTAGACCATGTTTGTGTAAATTTAAAACAAATTGGAATGGTGGGATTTGGAACCCAAAGTACTATTAAAAAAAATACTAAAAAAATTGGATTGTGCTTTCACACCCGACTGATGGATCATGGAATTATCAGACAATCTAAGATTTCACATTTTAATTTTACTTCATAGATATATAAAGACAGAACATCTCCATGTATCAGGTTGGTTGTAATAAAAAAATAAGTATTGCAACATATTGTGGATTTCCAATCTGTATATGGATCTCTACTGACCATAAATGGCAAGTGAAATAATAAAAATCAATATAGATTTAAAGAAACAAAAAAAGTATTCTGTTTTGGACCACAGTCTATGGACTTTATTGGCACACAACACTCATAGAAGTAAAAATAACAATTTTATTTTTGCAAAAAGTTTAAAATCAAATTCATAAAATCAATTAAAACAAAAATCAAGTATCATATTTGCACCTATGTGTCTATAGGTGGTGGTGGCCCCTGAACTCATACACAAATAACCATACAATACACTAACAGCCAGTGTTGTAATATAGCCATAGATGGATCTCTACTCTGACCATACGTGGCAAGTAAAAATAAGAAAAATCTATTTAAATTTAAAGAACATTAAAGGGTTTATTTATCTCACTGCTAAGTTATCTGTAGACCGCTGGTTCAAAAAGAATAATCCTATCATTTTAGAGGGAAAAACTATACTGCTCTAAAGGACAAACCTTAGAAAATGAAGGTGCAGATGGTTTCCCACTCGGTCTTCACTGATGGAATCTTTGTAGACTTCCCAACTTGTCAATTTTTCTTGAAATAATTGAAATATGAAGTAGTCAATGGAAAAAAAAAAACTCACTTTTGCTTCAAGTAATAGTTAGATAAGTGGAAGTATGGTAATATTTGGTGGGGTTTATATGGGATTTGAGAGTGGCTTTTGCTAATTGATGGGAGATTCTGATTGGCCAGCACACAGGAGCTGCTCATTAACATAAGACTGGAGAGTTTGGAAAGAGCTCTAGAAGGGTGGAGCAGGTAGGTCCATATCATTGGGGTTTGTGTATTCTGTTTTGTTGTGTGGAGGGGTGAAACCTCAGCCTGTAACTAAGTAATCTTACTGATTGTGAAATGTTTGTCTAGGTATGTAGAGGTATCACCTCTACAATTGTTTGATTGTTTACTGTAATTACTGAATCCTGTCACCATTGTTCTCAGTTCCCCCTCTATATATTGTTTGTTGGGTGTAGACTGAAACCTTTCAGGGTAGATCTTTTTGTTATGGTAAATTTCTATGGTTCAACACCTTAGGTGTACTGAATATTCCAGTCTCAGACTAATAGTTTTAAAATATTATGTTTTTTGGTTACCTTTGTGTTATTTATTTTACTATTGCTTCTTTTCTTCGCATCATCTCAACTTTTTAGTGAAAAGTTTAAATGTAATTACTTGGAAACCATGTGTTCCATCTGCTAGAAACGGCTGCTTTGTAGCTCATACTTACCTACTTTGTAGCGTTTAAGCATAAGAACTATTTGTATGTGATGCTAAATGTAAAGATACTCCTTAAGCCTGGTACACACTACATGTTTTTTTTTTTTTTGATTGAGTGGAAAAAAACTGACAGCTCAGGCCAGAGCCACTGTACCAACAATCCGATGTTAGTAGAGTGATCTTCCGTTAGTAGAGTGATCTTTTGTGTTCTGACAGGGGGACAGCCCCCCCACCAGAACACTCCGGTCAGGGCTCTCATTGGCTGAAAGCGCTGATAGGGATCCGGGTGGCTGCTGGTTTTCCAGCATGCTGATCCGAAAGAAGCCGGCCAAATGACTGGCTTCTGTGGAACCGGCTGCCATTATTGTGAGTGTGGCATAGAATTTAATGATAATAAATATGGGGAATTTTAATTAAATACAAAATGAGTGTTTTGGCGAATGGTAAATTATAAAAAAAAAGTAGTGTCTGAATAAAAGTATAGTGGTTTGCAGTGCCTCAAGGCCTATTACGGCAATTAATAAATAACTTAATAAAATATGAATTTTCTTTAGACAATCAGTAGTATACCACAATAATTTCCTGAGTTCGTCAATCAATTAAATCAGGGATCCTCAAACTACGGCCCTCCAGCTGTTGCAGAACTACACATCCCATGAGGCATTGTAAAACTCTGACATTCACAGACATGAATAGGCATGATGGGAATTGTAGTTCCTGAATAACTGGAGGGCCGTAGTTTGAAGACACCTGAATTAAATTGATAAGTAAATAGAATTTATTAACATACAAGTATAAATTATACAACTTCATACAAAATTTTAATTTCTGGTGATTAATATTTCATCATATAATCAAAGACATTAACACAACAATAAAATAATTTCTCTTAAAAATTTAAATAACCCTGGGACAGCCCCAATCATCTATAAAAGGGGGTGTTTAGCCGTGTCTGAAACTATTTAAAATTAATATCTCTTGTTGCTCATAAGACAACTTTCTGACTTTCTCCGGCCAGAAGAAAGATGTATATTTTGAGGAGCCAAAATATAGATAATACCAAATTTGAAATAAGTTCTAACTTCAAAAGAAGCTGCCAATTTAGAGAGGACAATAGACAATTTTCCTGGGACCACAATAGGCAATTTAGTTGCAATGCGGGTCTATACCCAATTTCACCCAGACACAGCTTCAACTCACAGCTTAGACAAATAATGTGTGATAAAGATGGATTAATATAAACTGCCCTGCGCTCTGTAAATGATAAGGTTAAAAATATAAACGGTAACATACAATCCCTACACTTTTGGGAGAAAAAGGTTCATTAACCACTTAAGGACCAGGCCTCTTTCTGAGATTTGGTGTTTACAAGTTAAAAAAAAAAATTACTTAGAGACTTAGAACCCCCAAACATTATCTATCTATCTATCTATCTATCTATCTATCTATCTATCTATCTATCTATCTATCTATCTATCTATCTATCTATCTATCTATCTATCTATCTATCTATATAGAGATAGAGAGATAGATAGATAATGTTTGGGGGTTCTAAGTAATTTTCTAGCAATTTTTTTTTTTTTTAACGTAGAGAATAAAATGGCGGTCGTTGCAATACTTTCTATATCACTGGTATTGTAACAATAAGGCATAAAGAGAAATTGGACCACTTTTGTGTAAATTAAAAAATTGGAATGGTGGAATTTGGAACCCAAAGTACTATTAAAAAACTAATATATACTAAAAAAAAATGGATTGTGCTTTCACACCCAACTGATGGATCATGGAATTATCAGGCAATCTAAGATTTCACGTTTTAATTGTATTCATAGATTTATAAAGAAAGATCATCTCCATGTATCAGGTTGATTATATTAAAAAAATAAGTATTGCAACATATTGTGGATTTCCAATCTGTATATGGATCTCTACTGACCATAAATGGCAAGTGAAATAATACAAATTAATATAGATTTAACCACTTGACGACCGCCTCACGCCGATGTACGTCGGCAAGGTGGCACGGACAGGCAAAATCACGTACATGTACGTGATTTGCCTTCCGCGGGTGGGGGGTCCGATCGGTCCCCCCCCCGGTGCCCGAGGCGGTCGCCATTTGTTCCCGGGCGATGAGAGGTGAGGGGGCGGCCATCCATTGTTGGCCACCCCCTCCCGATCGCTCCCGGCGAATGAAAATGCTTCCTTTCCCTCTGTAATGTAAACAGAGGGAAAGGAAGTGATGTCATCTCTCCTCGAGTCGGTCTTTTTGATCCGACGCAGAGGAGAGAAGACATCCAAGTAAGTGCACCAACACTACACTTACAGTAGAACACGCAGGCACACATTTCACCCCCCTGTCACCCCCCGATCACCCCCCTGTACCCCCTGTCACTCTGTCACCAATAGCAGTTTTTTTTTTTTTGCATTGGTGTCAGTTTGTGTCAGTTAGAAGTGTTAGGGCAGTTAGGTTAGCCCCCTTTAGGTCTAGGGTACCCCCCCTTAGGTCCAGGGTACCCCCCTAACCCCCCCTAATAAAAGTTAACCCCTTGATTACCCCCCGTCACCAGTGTCGCTAAGCGATCGTTTTTCTGATCGCTGTATTAGTGACACAGGTGACGCTAGTTAGGGAGGTAAGTATATAGGTTCGCTGTCAGTGTTTTATAGCGACAGGGACCCCCATATACTACCTGCTAAAGGTTTTAACCCCCTGATTGCCCCCTAGTTAACCCTTTCACCAGCGATCACCGTATAACTGTTACGGGTGACGCTGGTTAGCTAGTTTGTTTTTTGTAGTTTATTACAGTTTATTACAGTTTATTATAGTTTATTATAGTTTTAGGGCACCCGCCGTTTATTACCCTATAAAGGTTTAACCCCCTAATTGCCCGGCGGTGATAGAAGTTAAGTTTTTAGGATCAGATAAGGTCTGCGTCGCCCCAGGCAGCGTCAGGTTAGCGCCAGTACCGCTAAAACCCACGCACGCAGCATACACCTCCCTTAGTGCTATAGTATCTGAACGGATCGATATCTGATCCGATCAGATCTATACTCCCCAGCAGTTTAGGGTTCCCTGAAACGCAGTGTTAGCGGGATCAGCCCAGATACCTGCTAGCACCTGCGTTTTGCTCCTCGGCCCAGCCCTGCCCAGCCCACCCAAGTGCAGTATCGATCGATAACTGACACTTACAAAACACTAAGCACACATAACTGCAGCGTTCGCAGAGTCAGGCCTGATCCCTGCGATCGCTAACAGTTTTTTGGTAGCGTTTTTATACAGTCGCCAACAGTCAGGAGCTTTTTTGCCTGTGAGTCTCACTAGTGTACCCCTAAATTTAGAGGCCAAAATGGCAAATCGAAGGTACACTAGTGAAGAGGCCTACACGTTTCTGAGTATGACAGATAGTGAAGAGGAAGTCACTCATCTGTCAAGTTCAGGCTCAGAATACGAACCTGTAGAGGACAGCGGCTCCATGACAGATAGCTCTGACGACAGAGTTGTGGTCCCTGCTAGAGTCAGGCGTACCAGACCCCATTCTTCTTCTTCTGTCCTTGAAGTGCAAGAACCGCAGGGCTCTCGTATGGAGCAGAGAAGTACTAGCGCCGCTATTCCTTCTGGTGAACTGGCAAGCACCAGCGGCCTAGTACACCCTGGTCGTACATCCAGCACTGCAGTATCACGTGGTGACGTGGCGAGTCCCATAAGTGCAGTTCAAGCTGGCGAGGTGGCAAGCACTAGTAGTGTCCCGCTGCCACCAAGAAGACAAAGACAGGCCCGTCGTGCCCATAGTGCCCTTCCTGCTGCATTGGCCAATCCGAATTGGGAACCTTCCACTTCTGCAGCACCCGTACTTCCCCCTTTCACTGGCCAACCCGGAATTCAGGTGGAAACAGTTGACTTTACGCCACTGGATTTTTATTCACTGTTTTTCACCGAAGATCTCTATAGATCTATTGTGGACCAAAGCAATTTATACGCTGGTCAACACATCGCCGCTAATCCCCAGTCCTCCCTTGCCAGAGATTGGAGACCAATTACGGTCTCCGAATTTAAGACCTTTCTGGGCCTTTCCCTCCTCATGGGGTTGAATAAAAAGAGTAAGTTGCGGTCATATTGGTCCACTGACCCAATTTACCATTCACCCTTGTTCTCTGCTTCCATGGCCAGGGCACGATACGAGCAGATTTTGCGGTTCATGCACTTCAACGACAATGAACTCTGTCGTCCTCGTGGAGACCCTGCATACGATCGGCTCTACAAAATTCGGCCCCTCGTAAACCACTTCAACCAACGTTTTGCAGACTTGTTTACCCCCCATCAAGTTGTCTGCGTTGATGAGTCCCTGATTAAGTTTTCTGGCCGCTTGTCATTCAAACAGTACCTTCCCAGCAAGCGTGCCAGATACGGGGTCAAGATGTATAAGCTCTGTGACAGGGCCACAGGCTATACATGTAGATTTATGGTTTACGAGGGCAAAGATAGTCACGTAGAGCCGACAAACTGCCCTGACTACATAGGAAGCGCTGGCAAGATAGTGTGGGACTTGGTGTCACCCTTATTCGGAAAGGGGTACCACTTGTACGTGGACAATTATTATACGAGCGTGCCACTTTTTAGTCACTTGTTTGATCAGCAGATTGGAGCATGTGGCACCGTGCGACCTAATCGCCGGGGCTTTCCCCAGCGGCTTGTAGATTCCCGTCTTAGGCTGGGGGAGAGAGCCTGCTTGAAGTATAATAATTTGCTCGCTATGAAGTGGAGGGATAAGAAGAATGTTTTCGTTCTCACCTCCCTTCATGCAGACACGACGACCCAAATTTCTACGGCGACTGGTGTTGTGGAGAAACCCCTCTGTGTCCACGAATACAACCTTAATATGGGAGGGGTGGACCTCAACGACCAGTTGTTGGCGCCGTACTTAGTTGCCCGTAAGGCCAGACGCTGGTACAAAAAAGTGTCTGTATACTTATTTCAATTGGCTTTGCTGAATGCTCATGTGCTATACAGAGCTTCAGGACAGACTGGATCCTTCCTTAAATTCCAGGAAGAGATCGTCAGAGCCCTTCTGTTTCCAGACGGTGCTCTACCTCACCTTCCCCAACCAAATGCAGTAAGCCGGCTGCATGAGCGGCATTTTCTTTATGCCATCCCGAGTACCCCTACCCAACGAGCCCCCCAAAAAAGATGTCGTGTCTGTAGCAAGCGCGGATTTAGGCGTGACACCCGGTCTTATTGTCCCTCCTGTCCTGGCAATCCTGGTCTTTGCATGGGTGAATGCTTTGAACGCTACCATACATTAGTTGAGTATTAGCGTAGGGTTCAGCACTGCACAGACTAGGCACACTAACACAGGGTCTCCCAAGATGCCATTGCATTTTGAGAGACCCAAACCTGGAACAAGTTACAAAAGTTAAAAGTTACTAAAAAAAAGTGTAAAAAAAAAAATTAAAAAAAAATTAAAAAAAATAAAAACAAAAAAAAATATAAAATAAAAAAACCAAAAATAGTTGTTGTTTTATTGTTCTCTCTCTCTATTCTCTCTCTATTGTTCTTCTCTTTTTTACTCTATTCTATTCTGCAATGTTTTATTGTTATTATGTTTTACCATGTTTCCTTTTCAGATTTTTCATACTTTACCGTTTACTTTGTTTTGTTGGTAACCATTTTATTGTTTTCAGGTACACCATTCAGTTGCAGCGCGGATTTATTTATCTTGACAGCAACAGCGTTTGCTCCCACGATATCTAAAGCCGTGACTCCAGCGCTGTCGGAGGTGATTTCACCACCACAGTTACATACTTCAGCATATATGCCGAAGCGTGGGGGCAGCAGTGGGTGGAGGAGCAATTTGCTCCTGCCTTTTGCGGGAGGATGCCCCCATGCTTCGGCATATATATATATTTTAGGCACAGGTTGCGTTAAATGTTTTATTTTTTACTATGTTTTTTTTTTGTATTTGCTTTGCAGGTATGGTAAGTCTTACTGTTATACTGTAATGTTACTTTGTTTTATTGTTAACCATCATTTGCTTAGCAGGTACGCCATTCAGTTGCAGCGCGGATTTATTTATCTTGACAGCAACAGCGTTTGCTCCCACGATATATAAAGCCGTGACTCCAGCGCTGTCGGAGGTGATTTCACCACCACAGTTACATACTTCAGCATATATGCCGAAGCGTGGGGGCAGCAGTGGGTGGAGGAGCAATTTGCTCCTGCCTTTTGCGGGAGGATGCCCCCATGCTTCGGCATATATATATTTTAGGCACAGGTTGCGTTAAATGTTTTATTTTTTACTATGTTTTTTTTTTGTATTTGCTTTGCAGGTATGGTAAGTCTTACTGTTATACTGTAATGTTACTTTGTTTTATTGTTAACCATCATTTGCTTAGCAGGTACGCCATTCAGTTGCAGCGCGGATTTATTTATCTTGACAGCAACAGCGTTTGCTCCCACGATATATAAAGCCGTGACTCCAGCGCTGTCGGAGGTGATTTCACCACCACAGTTACATACTTCAGCATATATGCCGAAGCGTGGGGGCAGCAGTGGGTGGAGGAGCAATTTGCTCCTGCCTTTTGCGGGAGGATGCCCCCATGCTTCGGCATATATAAATGGTGCATGTATGCCCATCGTTAGAAGTGGGTGGATGAAGGGAGGTATTCTAATGGTGGGCATACCCACCGATCAATATCTTTTTTTCGTTCAGCCCACAGGCTGCATGAAAAAAAAGTTTACAATATATGCCTAACAAGGACCAGCAACGTACTGGTATGTTGCTGGACTTTGAGTGGTTATACCAGAATGATGCCTGCAGGTTTAGGTATCATCTTGGTATCATTCTTTTCAGCCAGCGGTCGGCTTTCATGTAAAAGCAATCCTAGCGGCTAATTAGCCTCTAGACTGCTTTTGCAAGCAGTGGGAGGGAATGCCCCCCCCTCCCCCACCGTCTTCCATGTTTTTCTCTGGCTTTCCTGTCCCAACAGGGAACCTGAAAATGCAGCCGGTCATTCAGCCAGCTGACCATAGAGCTGATCAGAGACCAGAATGGCTCCAAACATCTCTATGGCCTAAGAAACCGGAAGCTACGAGCATTTTATGACTTAGATTTCGCCGAATGTAAACAGCGCCATTGGGAAATTGGGAAAGCATTTTATCACACCGATCTTGGTGTGATCAGATGCTTTGAGGGCAGAGGAGAGATCTAGGGTCTAATAGAGCCCAATTTTTTAAAAAAAGAGTACCTGTCACTACCTATTGCTATCATAGGGGATATTTACATTCCCTGAGATAACAATAAAATTAATTTTAAAAAAATAAAAATGAAAGGAACAAATAATAAAGAAAAAAAAAAAAAAAAAAAAAAGCACCCCTGTCCCCCCCTGCTCTCGCGCAAAGGTGAACGCAAGCGTCGGTCTGGCGTCAAATGTAAACAGCAATTGCACCATGCATGTGAGGTATCACCGCGAAGGACAGAACAAGGGCAGTAATTTTAGCAGTAGACCTCCTCTGTAAATCTAAAGTGGTAACCTGTAAAGGCTTTTAAAGGCTTTTAAAAATGTATTTATTTTGTCGCCGCTGCACGTTTGTGCGCAATTTTAAAGCATGTCATGTTTGGTATCCATGTACTCGGCCTAAGATCATCTTTTTTATTTCATCAAACATTTGGGCAATATAGTGTGTTTTAGTGCATTAAAATTTAAAAAAGTGTGTTTTTTCCCCAAAAAATGCGTTTGAAAAATCGCTGCGCAAATACTGTGTGAAAAAAAAATATGAAACACCCACCATTTTAATCTGTAGGGCATTTGCTTTAAAAAAAATATATAATGTTTGGGGGTTCAAAGTAATTTTCTTGCAAAAAAAAATTATTGTTTCATGTAATCAAAAAGTGTCAGAAAGGGCTTTGTCTTCAAGTGGTTAGAAGAGTGGGTGATGTGTGACATAAGCTTCTAAATGTTGTGCATAAAATGCCAGGACAGTTCAAACCCCCCCCAAATGACCCCATTTTGGAAAGTAGACACCCCAAGCTATTTGCTGAGAGGCATGTCGAGTCCATGGAATATTTTATATTGTGACACAAGCTGCGGGAAAGAGACAAATATTTTTTTTTTTTTTTTTTTTTTTGCACAAAGATGTCACTAAATGATATATTGCTCAAACATGCCATGGGAATATGTGAAATTACACCCCAAAATACATTCTGTTGCTTCTCCTGAGTATGGGGATACCACATGTGTGGGACTTTTTGGGAGCCTAGCCGCGCACGGGACCCCGAAAAACAAGCCCCGCCTTCAGGCTTTCTAAGGGCGTAAATTTTTGATTTCACTCTTCACTGCCTAGCACAGTTTCGGAGGCCATGGAATGCCCAGATAGCACAACCCCCCCCCAAATGACCCCATTTTGGAAAATAGACACCCCAAGCTATTTGCTGAGAGGTATAGTGAGTATTTTGCAGACCTCACTTTTTGTCACAAACTTTCGAAAATTGAAAAAAGAAAAAAAAAATAAATTTTTTTTGTCTTTCTTCATTTTCAAAAACAAATGAGAGCTGCAAAATACTCACCATGCCTCTCAGCAAATAGCTTGGGGTGTCTACTTTCCAAAATGGGGTCATTTGGGGGGGTTTTGTGCCATCTTGGCATTTTATGGCCTTCAAAACTGTTATAGGAAGTGAGGAGTGAAATCAAAAATTTATGCCCTTAGAAATCCTGAAGGCGGTGCTTGGTTTTCGGGGCCCCGTACGCGGCTAGGCTCCCAAAAAGTCCTAAACATGTGGTATCCCCATACTCAGGAGAAGCAGCAGAATGTATTTTGGGGTGTAATTCCACATATGCCCATGGCATGTTTGAGCAATATATCATTTAGTGACAACTTTGTGCAAAAAAAAAAAAAAAAAGTGTTACTTTCCCGCAACTTGTGTCAAAATATAAAATATTCCATGGACTCAACATGCCTCTCAGCAAATAGTTTGGGGTGTCTACTTTCCAAAATGGGGTCATTTGGGGGGGTTTTGTGCCATCTTGGCATTTTATGGCCTTCAAAACTGTGATAGATAGTGAGGAATGAAATCAAAAATTTATGCCCTTAGAAATCCTGAAGGCGGTGCTTGGTTTTCGGGGCCCCGTACGCGGCTAGGCTCCCAAAAAGTCCTAAACATGTGGTATCCCCATACTCAGGAGAAGCAGCAGAATGTATTTTGGGGTGTAATTCCACATATGCCCATGGCATGTTTGAGCAATATATCATTTAGTGACAACTTTGTGCAAAAAAAAAAAAAAAAAGTGTTACTTTCCCGCAACTTGTGTCAAAATATAAAATATTCCATGGACTCAACATGCCTCTCAGCAAATAGTTTGGGGTGTCTACTTTCCAAAATGGGGTCATTTGGGGGGGGGTTTGTGCCATCTTGGCATTTTATGGCCTTCAAAACTGTGATAGGTAGTGAGGAGTCAAATCACAACATTACGCCCTTAGAAATCCTGAAGGCGGTGCTTGGTTTTCGGGGCCCCGTATGCGGCTAGGCTCCCAAAAAGTCCCACACATGTGGTATCCCCATACTCAGGAGAAGCAGCTAAATGTATTTTGGGGTGCAATTCCACATATGCCCATGGCCTGTGTGAGAAATATATCATTTAGTGACAACTTTGTGCAAAAAAAAAAAAAATTGTCACTTTCCCGCAACTTGTGTCAAAAAATAAAATATTCCATGGACTCAACATGCCTCTCAGCAATTACCTTGGGGTGTCTACTTTCCAAAATGGGGTCATTTGGGGGGGTTTTGTGCCATCTTGGCATTTTATGGCCTTCAAAACTGTGATAGGAAGTGAGGAGTGAAATCAAAAATTTATGCCCTTAGAAATCCTGAAGGCGGTGCTTGGTTTTCGGGGCCCCGTACGCGGATAGGCTCCCAAAAAGTCCTAAACATGTGGTATCCCCATACTCAGGAGAAGCAGCAGAATGTATTTTGGGGTGTAATTCCACATATGCCCATGGCATGTTTGAGCAATATATCATTTAGTGACAACTTTGTGCAAAAAAAAAAAAAAGTGTTACTTTCCCGCAACTTGTGTCAAAATATAAAATATTCCATGGACTCAACATGCCTCTCAGCAAATAGTTTGGGGTGTCTACTTTCCAAAATGGGGTCATTTGGGGGGGTTTTGTGCCATCTTGGCATTTTATGGCCTTCAAAACTGTTATAGGAAGTGAGGAGTGAAATCAAAAATTTATGCCCTTAGAAATCCTGAAGGCGGTGCTTGGTTTTCGGGGCCCCGTACGCGGCTAGGCTCCCAAAAAGTCCTAAACATGTGGTATCCCCATACTCAGAAGAAGCAGCAGAATGTATTTTGGGGTGTAATTCCACATATGCCCATGGCATGTTTGAGCAATATATCATTTAGTGACAACTTTGTGCAAAAAAAAAAAAAAAAAAGTGTTACTTTCCCGCAACTTGTGTCAAAATATAAAATATTCCATGAACTCAACATGCCTCTCAGCAAATAGTTTGGGGTGTCTACTTTCCAAAATGGGGTCATTTGGGGGGGGGGTTTGTGCCATCTTGGCATTTTATGGCCTTCAAAACTGTGATAGGTAGTGAGGAGTCAAATCACAACATTACGCCCTTAGAAATCCTGAAGGCGGTGCTTGGTTTTCGGGGCCCCGTATGCGGCTAGGCTCCCAAAAAGTCCCACACATGTGGTATCCCCATACTCAGGAGAAGCAGCTAAATGTATTTTGGGGTGCAATTCCACATATGCCCATGGCCTGTGTGAGAAATATATCATTTAGTGACAACTTTGTGCAAAAAAAAAAAAAATTGTCACTTTCCCGCAACTTGTGTCAAAAAATAAAATATTCCATGGACTCAACATGCCTCTCAGCAATTACCTTGGGGTGTCTACTTTCCAAAATGGGGTCATTTGGGGGGGTTTTGTGCCATCTTGGCATTTTATGGCCTTCAAAACTGTGATAGGAAGTGAGGAGTGAAATCAAAAATTTATGCCCTTAGAAATCCTGAAGGCGGTGCTTGGTTTTCGGGGCCCCGTACGCGGATAGGCTCCCAAAAAGTCCTAAACATGTGGTATCCCCATACTCAGGAGAAGCAGCAGAATGTATTTTGGGGTGTAATTCCACATATGCCCATGGCATGTTTGAGCAATATATCATTTAGTGACAACTTTGTGCAAAAAAAAAAAAAGTGTTACTTTCCCGCAACTTGTGTCAAAATATAAAATATTCCATGGACTCAACATGCCTCTCAGCAAATAGTTTGGGGTGTCTACTTTCCAAAATGGGGTCATTTGGGGGGGTTTTGTGCCATCTTGGCATTTTATGGCCTTCAAAACTGTGATAGGTAGTGAGGATTCAAATCACAACATTACGCCCTTAGAAATCCTGAAGGCGGTGCTTGGTTTTCGGGGCCCCGTATGCGGCTAGGCTCCCAAAAAGTCCCACACATGTGGTATCCCCATACTCAGGAGAAGCAGCTAAATGTATTTTGGGGTGCAATTCCACATATGCCCATGTCCTGTGTGAGAAATATATCATTTAGTGACAACTTTGTGCAAAAAAAAAAAAAATTGTCACTTTCCCGCAACTTGTGTCAAAAAAGAAAGTATTCCATGGACTCAACATGCCTCTCAGCAAATAGCTTGGGGTGTCTACTTTCCAAAATGGGGTCATTTGGGGGGGTTTTGTGCCATCTGGGCATTTTATGGCCTTCAAAACTGTGATAGGTAGTGAGGAATGAAATCAAAAATTTATGCCCTTAGAAATCCTGAAGGCGGTGATTGGTTTTCGGGGCCCCGTACGCAGCTAGGCTCCCAAAAAGTCCCACACATTTGGTATCCCCGTACTCAGGAGAAGCAGCTGAATGTATTTTGGGGTGCAATTCCACATAGGCCCATGGCCTGTGTGAGCAATATATCATTTAGTGACAACTTTTTGTAAATATTTTTTTTTTTTTTTTTGTCATTATTCAATCACTTGGGACAAAAAAAATAAATATTCAATGGGTTCAACATGCCTCTCAGCAATTTCCTTGGGGTGTCTACTTTCCAAAATGGGGTCATTTGGGGGGGTTTTGTACTGCCCTGCCATTTTAGCACCTCATGAAATGACATAGGCAGTCATAAACTAAAAGCTGTGTAAATTCCAGAAAATGTACCCTAGTTTGTAGACGCTATAACTTTTGCGCAAACCAATGAATATACGCTTATTAACTTTTTTTTTACCAAAGACATGTGGCCGAATAAATTTTGGCCTAAATGTATGACTAAAATTGAGCTTATTGGATTTTTTTTATAACAAAAAGTAGAAAATATCATTTTTTTTCAAAATTTTCGGTCTTTTTCCGTTTATAGCGCAAAAAATAAAAACGGCAGAGGTGATCAAATGCCATCAAAAGAAAGCTCTATTTGTGGGAAGAAAAGGACGCAAATTTCGTTTGGGTACAGCATTGCATGACCGCGCAATTAAAAGTTAAAGTGATGCAGTGCCAAATTGGAAAAAGACCTCTGGTCCTTAGGCAGCATAATGGTCCGGGGCTCAAGTGGTTAAAGAAACAAAAAAAAAGTATTCAGATTTAGACCACAGTCCATGGACTTTATTGGCACACAACACTCAAAGAAGTAAAAATAAAAAAAATAAAAATTTTGCAAAGTTTAAAATCAAATTCATAAAATCAATAAAAAAAAAAAATCAAGTATCATATTTGCACCTATGTGTCTATAGTTGGTGGTGGCCCCTGAACTTATACACAAATAACCATACAATACACTAACAACCAGTGTTGTAAAATAGCCATAGATGGATCTCTACTCTGACTATACATGGCAAGTGAAATAAGAAAAATCTATTTAAATTTAAAGAACATTAAAGAGTTTATTTATTTATCTCACTGCTAAGTTATCTGTAGTCCGCAGATTCAAAAAGAAAAATGCTATCATTTTAGAGGGAAAAATTATACTGCTCTAAAGGACAAACCTTAGAAAATGAAGGTGCAGATGGTTTCCCACTCGGTCTTCACTGATGGAATCTTTGTAGACTTCCCAACTTGTCGATTTTTCCTGAAATAATTACAATATGAAGTAGTCAATGGAAAAAAAAAAACTCACTTTTGCTTCAAGTAATAGTAAGATAAGTGGAAGTAAGGACTGGATATATGTGGGGTTTATATGGGAAGAGAGAGTGACTTTTGCTAATTGATGGGAGGATCTGATTGGCCAGCACACAGGAGCTGCTCATTAACATAAGACTGGAGAGTTTGGAAAGAGCTCTAGAAGGGTGGAGTAGGTGAGTCCATATCAATGAAGTTTGTGTTTTCTGTTTTGTTGTGTGGAGGGGTGAAACCTCAGCCTGAAACTAAGTAATCTTACTGATTGTAATTATTATTATGTAATGAACATTTTTATTAACCACTATATTCCAAACATTCTGAAGGTAAATACATTGGCACACTTTAACCATGTGAAGTTTGTTTTAATTGTTTTTTATTTATTTTTTTTATTTTAAATATTTCAAAAAATAAACATCTAATAACAAAAACAACCAAGAAAAGAAAGGGGCAAAAACAAAACAAAAACAAAACATGCAAACCTAGGTCAAGTTACCATACTAAATAGTAACAACATCCGCATAATTAATACACTGGTCATCTAGTTTTCAAAAATATTCAAAATGATTTTATTACTTTTCAAAATATTTGAAAACGTTCAAAAAACATTCAGAAGTATTCAAAGATATTCAGAAATAGTCAGACATAGTCAGAAATACTCCAGAACAAATGCTATATAAAAGAACAACTTCCGACAGGCCTTTCCCATTTACGAACATACCCAACCTTTATTCTAATTTAACTGACCGCTTCCCCAGAGTAGAACAAAGTTAATAAAGTAACATTATATTGCTATATATATCATTTATATGTGTATATGTATGTATGTATATATATGTATGTATGTATGTATGTATATGTATGTATAGATAGATAGATAGATAGATAGATAGATAGATAGATAGATAGATAGATAGATAGATAGATAGATAGATAGATAGATAGATATGTAAATATATATAGGTTGAAGTGTAGAGGAGAACTGCACACAGCTTTCAATTTAGTGCCAGCAAACAGGTCCTCCCACCACCTTGTATATATAAGAGTAAAGTTCCAAAAGGTTGCTGCACTTAAAAATGTGTTGCTTTATTCCATCAAATCTTTGGAAAAAGATTACAAAGCAAGTAGAGTAATTCCTCCAAACTCTGGAATGACTCTACTTGCTTTGTAATCTTTTTCCACAGATTTGATGGAATAAAGCAACAATTTTTTAAGTGCAGCAACCTTTAGAACTTAATATAAATAAACAAAAAAAACCCAGTGGTGATTAAACCCCACCAAAAGAAAGTTCTATTTGTGTGAGCAAAATTATGGTACTTTAGTGTGGATACAATGCTATATGACCGCGGAATTGTCATTCACAATGTGACAGCGCTCAAATTTGGCCCTGGGCAGGAAGGGGGTGAAAGTGCCCTGTATCGAAGATGTTAAGATTGAGATTAGAAAGTGGTGTATCTATCCATTGTCTCCATATCTTAACAATCTTTTAAGAAGCATTACATTGAATATAAGTATATTTTTCAAAAAAATTTCAAACATTACATGCTTATCCATTTCACAAATCCTATCCCCAAGGGTAGGGGGTTGGGGTGAAACCCAACGAGAGGCTATAAGCCTACGAACTATAAAAAGTGATCTCATAATAGCCACTACATGAGCGTGATCTAGGCTATTAGAGTTTACTTTTAAGATCATGTATGAGACATCTGTATAAAGTAAACACATACATTCTTCAAGTTATAATTAAATACAGTATACAATCTTTAAATTAATATAGAATTATATTCATCCGAGAGACTATAAAAAAAGGGGAAAACCAATAATCGATACAGGTTGAAATTCTTCTTTGTTAATGGGCCCCGAATCTGAAGTTCTTCTTTAAACAAAGATTCTTGATCGCCAAAAGCTTCCCAAATGCTTTGAAAAATCTTGTGGTGTACACTACTTTTATATAAGTATAATATAAAGAGATAAAGTTTGGGGGCTGCATTACTAGTTAATTTTTTAGTAGAATGGAACTGCTAAGAATCCCCCATGTGCTCCGACATTTATTTGTTCATTGGAGAGATCTGAAGGAACTTTCCTTGAAATGATGATATTTGTATCCTCACTGTCACTTTGTACTTGTTGTGTTTTGTTTCTGGAATCTGCCCACTTTACTCTAAATGTTCACTTTGACATCACAATACAGAAAACAGAGCGTGTGCCATAGTGACAGACCCAGATCACATTGGGAGCCAAATTGTTTTAACTGAAGAAGTTAATAAATCCCTTGACATGGGTAAAATCCAAAGCCTTTTGGGGGTCAAAGTGAAGAGGTGGCCTCACCAGTGTACCTCCATGCTGCCAGATCTTATTGAACAAGGCATAGAGAATCATAGACCAGATGTGGAGGAAATGCAGGAAATACCCAACTACTCCGTATTAGGCTGGCTAATATAACATGACTGATAATTACATTGTATATTAATAGATTGCTGGATTGCCATATGCAGGTTCTTGTGGATGGACTTTCACTTAAGTGTCACATCCTTTTACCACAGGTTATACCAGTCTGACAATACCTTCACCACAACCTCTAGATTTGCTTATGGGAGAAAGGTTATTATTGGTGGGGTTCAAGCTGATCAAGATTATCATTGGTAGATCATTGTTGGTTGGTGGAAATGGAAGCCATTGTCTAGGTGATCACCTCTACTATTTTTTGGGTGTTGGAATTGGAATCCATTGTCAAATGTTTGTCTAGGTATGTAGAGGTATCACCTCTACAATTGTTTGATTGTTTACTGTAATTACTGAATCCTGTCACCATTGTCCTCAGTTCCCCCTCTATATATTGTTTGTTGGGTGTAGACTGAAACCGTTCAGGGTAGATCTTATTGTTATGGTAAATTTCTATGGTTCAACACCTTAGGTGTACTGAATATTCCAGTCTCAGACTAATAGTTTAAAAATATTATGTTTTTTGGTTACCTTTGTGTTATTTATTTTACTATTACTTTTTTTCTTTGCATCATCTCAACTTGTTATTGAAACGTTTTAATTTAATTACTTGGAAACCATGTGTTCCATCTGCTAGAAATGGCTGCTTTGTAGCTCATACTTACCTACTCTGTAGCGTTTAAGCATAAGAACAATTAATTTGTATGTGATGCTAAATGTAAAGATACTCCTTAAGCCTAGTACACACCACATGTTTTTTTTTTTGGATTGAACAGAAAAAAAACCTGACAGCTCCGGCCAGAGCCACTGTACTAACAATCTGATGTTAGTAGAGTGATCATCCCCACTGAGCTGACAGGGGGACAGCCCCCCTGTCAGGAAAGGGTCCATTCGCTGGTAAGTTATATTATTTGGCATGCAGTACTGGGGTCCACCAGCAGGTGTCTCCTGGCAGTGTTGAACTGTCAGGAGAATATTTCCCTGCTGGTGTCCTGTCATCTTTTGGCTGCAGTACTGATGTCCACCAGCGGATGGATCCTGGCAGTAGGGGGCAGACAACACTCCCTGCGCTCAGGTGTAACTTGAAGCCAATTAGTCAGCCCTATAAATACCCGGCGAGCCCTCACTTGCTCGCCTTGGTATCTTTCTCTCTCCCTGCGTTCTGACCTTGCTGCCTGTTTAACCTTGAGCCTGCTATCTGCCTTGTCCTGATCTGACCCAATCCCTATCCTGAGGCCTTCCCAGTCCTGTCCCTTCTGTTCCTGGCTCCCTTGGATCCCTGCCCTGAACCCCATCCATCCATCCTCTCCTTGTCCTGTTCAGGTTCCCGTCCTTACCCTTCTGCTGACTTCCCTGTGTATGACCTTGGCTTGGCTTGTTTACGATTACGGTATCTCCCTTTACTTATATATATATATATATTGTTGTTTGTAGTGGGTTGTTGTGTGGGTTTTTGCACTGTTTGTTCCTGTCACTTATCACTTGTTAATAAACACCATTTCACTTACATGTGTTTCTGGTCTCCTCTGTGCAGTCCACACAGTCTGGTCTACTAGTCTCCTGACAGTATACCAAGGCCATCCCTGACCAGACGTGGCTGCACTGAGAAACCGTCCTGTTACGGTGGGCGCGCAAAATGGACTTTGATGAAATTGTCTATTATTCTCTGCTGGCGGCAGAGGATAATGAATATTGTTGTCAGACTCTTAAAGATTGGACCCGTGACCAACTGCTGGAAATGATACAAACAGCCCATTTATTTGTAGATCAAGGTCATGCGTTATTTGAGGATGTTCAGCCTTTGATTCAATTATGTATAAAGTCAGCCTTGTCATGCATTCCCGAAGGTAGTGACGATTACTCCCCTCCTTTCAGTTGTGACCAGGTGGAATCCCTGGTATGGTTGTTAGAGGATGATCCGGCTTACTTTGATGAACATTATTCCGCTTGTTCCCAGCAGGTGTTGTCCGATTGCATTTATTCAGTACAATCTCTGGTTAGTCAGGCTGTATGTAAATCAGCGTTTGTTCAACCTTTGCTGCAGGCATGGTCAGATCTCCTGTCTTTAGCTAAGCCACAACATTCCAGCCCTGCCATTAATCATCTGCCTTCCAAAAGATCTATCTCCCCGTCACCTATGGCAACCTCAGCTACAACCCAGTTTAATCAGTTCCCTACCAAATACTACCACCCAGTCTCCAAGTGTCACACCTATCCTGCTTTCAATTCACCTGTCTCTCCTCCTCCACCTGTAACAGTCCCACAAAACCCCTCTCTAGCTACAGTTCCTTGGTCTTCCTTCGATCCAGCTACTTTCTTTGCTTACAGCCCTGCACCTACATACAAAACTGCACGGGCTAAACCAAAGAAGAAGCAAAAATTCTTCCCGACCCACACCATCTTGCCAGTAACCCAACCTGTTCCAGCTTTGCAGTCTGACGTTCCAGCTCGCCAGTCTGACGTTCCAGCTCGCCAGTCTGATGTTCCAGCCTTCCAGTCTGATGTTCCAGCCTTCCAGTCTGATGTTCCAGCTTTGCAGTCTGATGTTCCAGCTTTGCAGTCTGATGTTCCAGCTTTGCAGTCTGACGTTCCAGCTTGCCAGTCTGATGTTCCAGCCTTCCAGTCTGATGTTCCAGCCTTCCAGACTGATGTTCCAGCTTTGCAGTCTGATGTTCCAGCTTTGCAGTCTGATGTTCCGGCTTTGCAGTCTGATGTTCCGGCTTTGCAGTCTGATGTTCCGGCTTTGCAGTCTGATGTTCCGGCTTTGCAGTCTGAAGTTCAAGCTTTGCAGTCTGAAGTTCAGGCTTTGCAGTCTGAAGTTCAAGCTTTGCAGTCTGCTGTTCCAGCTTTGCAGTCTGCTGTTCCAGCCTTCCAGTCTGCTGTTCCAGCCTTGCAGTCTGCTGTTCCAGCTTTGCAGTCTGCTGTTCCAGCCTTCCAGTCTGCTGTTCCAGCCTTCCAGTCTGCTGTTCCAGCTTTGCAGTCTGCTGTTCCAGCCTTCCAGTCTGCTGTTCCAGCCTTCCAGCCTGATGTTCCAGCTTTGCAGTCTGATGTTCCAGCCTTGCAGTCTGATGTTCCAGCCTTGCAGTCTGAAGTTCAAGCTTTGCAGTCTAAAGTTCAAGCTTTGCAGTCTGAAGTTCAAGCTTTGCAGTCTGATGTTCCAGCTTTGCAGTCTGATGTTCCAGCTTTGCAGTCTGATGTTCTAGCCTTGCAGTCTGATGTTCCAGCTTTGCAGTCTGATGTTCCAGCCGTCCAGTCTGATGTTCCAGCCGTCCAGTCTGATGTCCCAGCCTTCCAGTCTGCTGTTCCAGCCTTCCAGCCTGATGTTCAAGCTTTGCAGTCTGATGTTCAAGCTTTGCAGTCTGATGTTCCAGCCTTGCAGTCTGATGTTCCAGCCTTGCAGTCTGATGTTCCAGCCTTGCAGTCTGAAGTTCAAGCTTTGCAGTCTAAAGTTCAAGCTTTGCAGTCTGAAGTTCAAGCTTTGCAGTCTGATGTTCCAGCTTTGCAATCTGATGTTCCAGCTTTGCAGTCTGATATTCTAGCCTTGCAGTCTGATGTTCCAGCTTTGCAGTCTGATGTTCCAGCCGTCCAGTCTGATGTCCCAGCCGTCCAGTCTGGTGTCCCAGCCTTCCAGTCTGGTGTTCCAGCCTTCCAGTCTGATGTTCCAGCCTTGCAATCTGATGTTCCAGCTTTGCAGTCTGATGTTCCAGCTTTCCAGTCTGACGTTCCAGCTTTCCAGTCTGACGTTCCAGCTTTCCAGTCTGACGTTCCAGCTTTCCAGTCTGACGTTCCAGCTTTCCAGTCTGACGTTCCAGCTTTCCAGTCTGATGTTCCAGCTTTCCAGTCTGATGTTCCAGCTTTCCAGCCTGATGTCCGGGTGTCTGCCCTCCAGCCTGATGTCCGGTTGTCTGCCCTCCAGCCTGATGTCCGGTTGTCTGCCCTCCAGCCTGATGTCCGGGTGTCTGCCCTCCAGCCTGATGTCCGGGTGTCTGCCCTCCAGCCTGATGTCCGGGTGTCTGCCCTCCAGCCTGATGTCCGGGTGTCGGCCCTCCAGCCTGATGTCCGGGTGTCGGCCCTCCAGCCTGATGTCCGGGTGTCTGCCCTCCAGCCTGATGTCCGGGTGTCTGCTGCCCAGCTCCAGTGGTTCCTGTCTGCTGCCCAGCTCCAGTGGTTCCCGTCTGCTGCCCAGCTCCAGTGGTTCCCGTCTGCTGCCCAGCTCCAGTGGTTCCCGTCTGCTGCCCAGCTCCAGTGGTTCCCGTCTGCTGCCCAGCTCCAGTGGTTCCCGTCTGCTGCCCAGTTCCAGTGGTTCCCGTCTGCTGCCCAGCTCCAGTGGTTCCCGTCTGCTGCCCAGCTCAAGTGGTTCCTGTCTGCTGCCCAGCTCAAGTGGTTCCTGTCTGCTGCCCAGCTCAAGTGGTTCCTGTCTGCTGCCCAGCTCCAGTGGTTCCTGTCTGCTGCCCAGCTCCAGTGGTTCCTGTCTGCTGCCCAGCTCCAGTGGTTCCTGTCTGCTGCCCAGCTCAAGTGGTTCCTGTCTGCTGCTGCCCAGCTCAAGTGGTTCCTGTCTGCTGCTGCCCAGCTCAAGTGGTTCCTGTCTGCTGCTGCCCAGCTCAAGTGGTTCCTGTCTGCTGCTGCCCAGCTCAAGTGGTTCCTGTCTGCTGCTGCCCAGCTCAAGTGGTTCCTGTCTGCTGCTGCCCAGCTCAAGTGGTTCCTGTCGTCTGCTGCCCAGCTCAAGTGGTTCCTGTCGTCTGCTGCCCAGCTCAAGTGGTTCCTGTCGTCTGCTGCCCAGCTCAAGTGGTTCCTGTCGTCTGCTGCCCAGCTCAAGTGGTTCCTGTCGTCTGCTGCCCAGCTCAAGTGGTTCCTGTCGTCTGCTGCCCAGCTCAAGTGGTTCCTGTCGTCTGCTGCCCAGCTCAAGTGGTTCCTGTCGTCTGCTGCCCAGCTCAAGTGGTTCCTGTCGTCTGCTGCCCAGCTTGAGTGGTTCCTGTCGTCTGCTGCCCAGCTTAATGACTCTGACATGCCAGCCGTCTGCCCAGATGTGCCTGATGACCAGCCTGACATACCTTCCTCCACCATTCTGCCTGATGCCATAGACCATGGACAATTAAGACCAGTTGGAGCGTCCGGAGGCCGCTCCTTTAGGGAGGGGTACTGTCAGGAAAGGGTCCATTCGCTGGTAAGTTATATTATTTGGCATGCAGTACTGGGGTCCACCAGCAGGTGTCTCCTGGCAGTGTTGAACTGTCAGGAGAATATTTCCCTGCTGGTGTCCTGTCATCTTTTGGCTGCAGTACTGATGTCCACCAGCGGATGGATCCTGGCAGTAGGGGGCAGACAACACTCCCTGCGCTCAGGTGTAACTTGAAGCCAATTAGTCAGCCCTATAAATACCTGGCGAGCCCTCACTTGCTCGCCTTGGTATCTTTCTCTCTCCCTGCGTTCTGACCTTGCTGCCTGTTTAACCTTGAGCCTGCTATCTGCCTTGTCCTGATCTGACCCAATCCCTATCCTGAGGCCTTCCCAGTCCTGTCCCTTCTGTTCCTGGCTCCCTTGGATCCCTGCCCTGAACCCCATCCATCCATCCTCTCCTTGTCCTGTTCAGGTTCCCGTCCTTACCCTTCTGCTGACTTCCCTGTGTATGACCTTGGCTTGGCTTGTTTACGATTACGGTATCTCCCTTTACTTATATATATATATATATATATTGTTGTTTGTAGTGGGTTGTTGTGTGGGTTTTTGCACTGTTTGTTCCTGTCACTTATCACTTGTTAATAAACACCATTTCACTTACATGTGTTTCTGGTCTCCTCTGTGCAGTCCACACAGTCTGGTCTACTAGTCTCCTGACACCCCCCCACCAGAACACTCCGGTCAGGGTTCTCAGACATTGGCTGAAAGCGCTGATAGGGCTGCTGGTTTTCCAGCATGCTGGTCTGAAAGAAGCCGGCCAAATGACTTCTGGCTTCTGTGGAACCGGCTGCCATTGTTGTGAATGTGGTATAGAATTTTGATGATAATAAATACGAGGAATTTTAATTAAATACAAAATTAGTGTTTTGGCGAATGGTAAATTATATATATAAAAAAAAGTGGTCTGAATAAAAGTATAGTGGTTCGCAGTGCCTCCAGCCTATTAGGTAATTAATAACTTAATAAAATATGAATTTTGTTTAGACAATCAGTAGTATACCACAATAATTTCCTGAGTTTGTTAATCAATTAAATTAATAGGTAAATAGAATTTATTAACATACAAGTATAAATTATACAACTTCATACAAAATTGGAATTTCTGGTGATTAATATTTCATCACATAATCAAAAGACATCAACACAACAATAAAATAATTTCTCTTAAAAATGTAAAATAACCCTGGGACAGCCCAAACCAACTATAAAAGGGGGTGTTTAGCCGTGTCTGAAACTATTTAAAATTAATATCTCTTGTTGCTCATAAGACAACTTTCTGACTTTCTCCGGCCAGAAGAAAGATGTATATCTTCAGGAGCCAAAAGATAGATAATACCAAATTTGAAATAAGTTCTAACTTCAAAGAAGCTGCCAATTTAGAGTGGACAATAGACAATTTTCCTGGGACCACAATAGGCGATTTAGTTGTAATGCGGGTCTATACCCAATTTCACCCAGACACGGCTTCAACACACAGCTTAGACAAATAATGTGGGAAAATGATGGATTAATAAAAACTGCCCTGCACACTGTAAATTATAAGGTTAAAAATATAAACGGTAACATACAATCCCTACAATTTTGGGAGAAAAAGGTTCATTAACCACAATCTTGATTTAACCACTTAACCAGGTTCCCGACCATCGGCACGGCTGCGCAACCCGTACGTTACTTTGAAGTTGCCGGCGTGTGTGCATGCGCGCACCTGCCGCGGGCTCCGTGAGGCGTGTCCCGCGTACTCGATCGCCGTGGGGATACCAGCGATCGCCTCACGGAGAGGACGAACGGGGAGATGCTGATGTAAACAGCATCTCCCTGTTCTGCCTAGTGACAAGTGTAACTGGATCTCTGCTCCCTGTCATCGGAGTAGAGATCAGTGATGTCACACACACAGCCCCTCCCCCCTACAGTTAGTAATCACTCCCTAGTACTGACTTAACCCCTACCCGCCCTCTAGTGGTTAACCACTTCACTGCCACCATCATTTATACAGGAATCAGTGCATTTTTATAGCACTGATTGCTGTATAAATGACAATGGTCCCAAAAATGTGTCAAAAATGTCCAACATGTCTGCCATAATGTCGCAGTCACAATAAAAAAATCGCTGATCACCGCCATTACTAGTAAAAAAAAATATATTAATAAAAAGGCCATAAAACTATCCCCTATTTTGTAAACGCTATAACTTTTGCGCAAACAAATCAATAAACGCTTATTGCGTTTTTTTTTTTACCAAAAATATGTAGAAAAATACGTATCGGCCTAAACTGAGGAAAAAATTGTTTTTTTATATATTTTTGGGGGATATTTATTATAGCAAAAAGTAAAAAATAATGCGTTTTTTTTAAAATTGTCGCTCTTATTTTGTTTATAGCGCAAAAAATAAAAATCGCAAAGATAATCAAACACCACCAAAAGAAAGCTCTATTTGTGGAAAAAAAAGGATGTCAATTTTGTTTCAGAGCTACGTCGCACGACCGCACAATTGTCAGTTAAAGCAACGCAGGGCCGGATCGCAAAAAGTGCTCTGGTCAGGAAGGGGGTAAATCCTTCCGGGGCTGAAGTGGTTAAGGACTGAGCCTCTTTCTGAAATTTGGTGTTTACAAGTTAAGAACAGTTTTTTTTACTAGAAAATTACTTAGAACACCAAACATTATATATATTTTTTCTAACACTCTAGAGAATAAAATGGTGGTCGTTGCAATACTTTCTGTCGGACCGTATTTGCGCATCGGTCTTACAAGAGCACTTTTTTGGGGAAAAAGACACTTTTTTGAATAAAAAAATAAGACAAGAGTAAAGTTAGCCAATTTTTTTTATATTGTGAAAGATAATGTTACGCCGAGTAAATTGATACCCAACATGTCAAGCTTCAAAATTGCGCCCGCTCGTGGAATGGCGGCAATTGTTTACCCTTAAAAATCTCCATAGGCGACGTTTAAAAAAATTCTACAGGTTGCATGTTTTGAGTTACAGAGGAGGTCTAGGGCTAGAATTATTGCTCTCACTCTAACGATGCGGGCACTACTCACATATGCGTTCGCTTCTGCACGTGAGCTCTGTGGGACGGGACGTGTTTAAAAAAAAAAAAAAAGGTTTTTCTTATTTATTTTACCTTTTCATATTTTTATTTTTACACTGTTCTTTTACAAAAAAAAAAAATTGGGTCACTTGTATTCCTATTACAAGGAATGTAAACATCATAGATAGTGGGACATGAGATAGACTTGACCACATGAGACCACCACCAGAGAGACGGGAGGCTTACCAGAAAGCCAGTGACCGCCCTAATTCAGGGGGGTCATACAAGGCTTGTTGGATCTGAGATGGTTTCCATAGGCGTTGAGCGGTAGTCCAGTCCAGTCCCACAGCTTAATTTATGTCTGTAATATCCAATGTCAACTCCTTATGGATACTTAATTGGGAAAAATACACAGGCAACCAACCAAAAAATTCTCCGAGATTGGGGAGAATTTTTTGATTGGTTGCCTTTTATGCGGTGTCATTTTTGGTATGTACATGCTATATGTTGGAAATATCTTATAAATGGACAACTTTGTGTAAAAAAAAATATGCGTTTTCATTTTTTTTTCCCACATTTTCCAAATACTGCTGGAAAAAAATGGACCGTTCAAAAGACTCATTATGCCTGGGGTGTTTGCTTTCAAAAATGGGGTCATTTTGTTGCCGTTTCCATTGTGCTGGTGCTCCAGGGCCTTCAAATTGTAATAGGTGGTTGAGAAATGAGATGTGCAATTTATGCTCCTAGAACGCCTGAAGGTGCTACTTCAATGTTGGGCCTCTGTATGTGGTCAGGCTGTGTAAAAGTCTCACATATGTGGTATCGCTATACTCGGGAGGAGTAGCAGAATGTATTTTGGGGTGTAATTTGTTGTATGCATATGCTCTGTGAGAGAAATAACTTGTTAATATAAACATTTTGTAAAAAAAAAAAAAAAAAATTTGCAAAGAATTGTGGGAAAAAGTTACAACTTAAAAAAACTCACCATGCTACTTACTTAATACCTCGGAATGTCTACTTTCCAAAAAGGGGTCATTTGGGGGGTATTTGTACTGTCCTGACTTGTTAGTGTCTCAAGAAATAAGATAGGCCCTTCAGTACATCAGGTGTGATCAATTTTATGAGATTGGCACCATAGCTTGTAGACTCTATAACTTTCACAAAGACCAAATAATATCCACTAATTTGGGGTATTTTTTTACCAAAGATATGTAGCAGTATCAATTTTGGCCAAAATGTATGAAGAAAAAAACACTAATTTGCAAAAGTTTATGACAGAAAAAACGAAAAAGACATTTTCTCACAAAGGTCTTTTTTTATTTATAGCACAAAAAAATAAAAAAAAACACTAGTGATTAAATACCACCAAAAGAAAGCTCTATTTGTGTGAAAAAAAGACGGAAATTTCATATGGGTACAGTGTTGCATGACTGAGTAATTGTCAAAAAAGTGTGAGAGCGCTGAAAGCTGACAATTGGTCTGGGCAGGAAGACGGTATAAGCGCCCTGTATTGAAGTGGTTAAAAAGGGGAAGATGTCCAAAGAATTACAAGTATATTTGTCTAGTTCGGGCATCAACGAGATGGGGGAGTGGTGAATTATCAGCAAGCTTCAAATTCGTCCAGGGAGTGTATCTGCATGTGGGTGTGTGTGGTCCTCCGGTCACGAATCATGTGCTTTTTCTGCTTTTATGGGGTGCAATCCTATTGTTGAATTGTTACCTCCCCACCTCATGTTAAAGAAAAAGAAAAAAATCCCCTATGTGGTGGACTTTTAAGGCAAGATAGTTTCCCAAAGGATTTTAGTGGAGTGTTTTTATAGTTTCAAAAAATATTTACTTGGGAAATATATAGAAAAAGATCCCCTCAGAATAATTACCAGATATACCAATCAACAACAGAAAGTAAGAAATATTGTAGAGAAATATTGGCACATGCTAGCATTGGATCCCTCTTTGGGACAATTTGTGACAGAAAAACCATTGTTCACTTTCAGAAGAGCAACCTCTGTGAAGGACCAAATTCTTAGTAGCGAATTCAAAGGGGAAAATAAAAAAAGATCACTGTAAGTATAAAGGGACTTACATGTGTGGGTCATGCCACTATTGTAAGTTCATGCTTACTGAAAAAAATCAGATTCTACCAAATGGTCAGATCTTTCGTTCTAAGCACTTTGCTAATTGTAAAGCGTTCGGAGTGGTATACATGCTGTTATGCGACTGTACATGTTTTTATATTGGTAAGACCAAGCTGGAGTTCTAGAGAAGAGCCTACAGGCATGTCAGAAGCATGGTCAACACACAAGGATTGTACATGATGGTAGATTCCCCAAAAAATTAGGTTTCTCACCCTGGACCGTATCCACCCCAACCCCAGGGGAGGGGATTGGAATAAGGCCCTTCTCCAGCTTGAATTACGCTGGATCCATAGATTAAAGGCAGGCTTGAATGAAGCCATTTGCTTTAAGCCATTTCTCAAGGGCTTTTCCTCTGGAGGAATGGAAAAATAACAATATTTTCATGGTAAAACAATCTTATGGATACTGACCCATCTAGATAGATTTGATATCAGATACATCCCCTCCTTAAAATACCGTTGTATGATATACCAATCTTCATAACTCTATTTATGCCACTGTATCTAATATATATGCATGCATCTCTTTGCAACTTTTGGGCTGCATGCATTTATAACCATTGTAACTTTCTGGTCCACTCCTGTCGCTATATCTGCTATCCGTGTACCTTTATTTATCTGTTTAGATTTTACATACATCTATATCCCTGTTAAGATGTATAGATTGCTTTTTGTATGGATGATGTATTTTCCATCATGTTTAAATGTTTGTTTAGATCACACACAGCCTTTTTGCTTTTGTCAATATGTGGATATTGCCTTCTAGGTATGTTGTACCCCCTGTCATGTTTAAGCCTTTTTGTTCCTTTTTTTGGGGACTCCCTGTGGAGTTTATGTTGTTATACCATCTCATATGTCGGCCCTTGCACAGTACGAGCCGCGGAAATAGCCGAAGCTGAATAGTTGTAAATCAGCTGTACATGGCGCCTGTAAGAGGGCCGCTCGCCACGCTTCGCTCGGCACTTTTTTATTCTACCTCTAGGTCCACTTGGATGGTGGGGCTTGAACCTGGACTTAGGGCGCAGGCGCCATGTACAGCTGATTGAAGGTTTTCAGCTTTGGCTATTTTCGGTGGCTCCTTAGTCGTTCGTACTGCGCAAGCGCTGCGCCTGCGCAGTGCAGGGGGGTCCTTATCCGCCGGGGGGAACTTTCTCGGCAAGACACCGGGCCTCCATCTTGCTTCACCCAGCAGACATGCGCTGTCCGTCGGTGAAGCTTTGCGTGGTGGGCGTGGCTGGGTTCCGACGTGCAGCTGCTTTGCAAAGCGCGGGGACGTGGCGGCGCACGCACCGCTCGGGGGGGGTGGGTTTTCCAGCTCTGTTCTCTCTCCCATCTCCTCACGATCAGCTGTGCCCACAACAGCTGATTGAGGAGGCAAGGTATTATATACTTAGCAATGTCTGCTCGTTCTCGCATCCCCCTCATTTGGCTGCTGGATGTCGAGACGAGGGGTCATTAACAAACGTTTGTTTTCAAGGTAAAATACTTCACTCTCTTTTCAACTCCTTTACCAGTTCATGTTTCTTGTCAGTAGGGATTATCATGCCTAATTTGGATGGTGTATAAGTTTTAGACGTGTATAAGTTTTAGACGTGTTCAAACATTCCTTGTTTTTATATATTTCCTAAATAAATATTTTTTGAAACTATAAAAACACTCCACTAAAATCCTTTGAGAAACTATTGTGCCTTAAAAGTCCACCACATAGGGGATTTTTTCTTTTTCAATATTGGATATGGCACTACCCCTTGCTCAACATTACTGGCCCAACAATTTTCTCCCCCACCTCATGTTTACAATCTCATAATTGGTTGGTTTCAAATATGGGCGGTAACTATCTATTTCTCAGCCGCCCCTGGATCATGGTAGTTGTGTAATCAGAATAATGGTGTCTTGTACTATTAAGAAATGTATTTTAATATGTTTCATGTTATAGGGCGTACACGCATCCGGACTTTGTTCGGACATTCCGACAACAAAATCCTAGGATTTTTTCCGACGGATGTTGGCTCAAACTTATTTTGTCTACACACAGTCGCACAAAGTTGTCGGAAAATCCGATCATTCTGAACGCGGTGACATAAAACACGTACGTCGGGACTATAAATGGGGCAGTGGCCAATAGCTTTCATCTCTTTATTTATTCTGGAGCATGCGTGGCACTTTGTCGGTCGGATTTGTGTACACACGATCGGAATTTCCGACAACGGATTTTGTTGTCGGAAAATTTTATCTCCTGCTCTCCAACTTTGTGTGTCGGAAAATCCGATGGAAAATGTCCGATGGAGCCCACACACGGTCGGAATTTCCGACAACACGCTTCAATCGGACATTTTCCATCGGAAAATCCGGCCGTGTGTACGGGGCATAACTGTGATATAGTGATTGCTTGTCTTCCTTTTATTCGCTGTCCCCCATCTCGTCGTACTTTGCTGGTTATAAGAAATGTAGACCTTTAATAATTACACCAAGATTGTCAGAGAATTGTGGGACCAAACAAACACAACCTTTCAACTATATAATGCTGGTGTCAAGTCCTTGTTTAATATGTGGATGACTCCAATGTTAATGATCTTTTTGTATATCCAGGATAGTACGTTAATCACTTCAACCCTGGAAGGATTTACCCCCTTCCTGACCAGAGCATTTTTTGCGATACGGCACTGCATTGCTTTAACTGACAATTGAGCGGTCGTGCGACATTGCACGCAAAGAAAGTTGAGGTCCTTTTTTCCCCACAAATAGCTTTCTTTTGGTGGTATTTGATCACCTCTGGGGTTTTTATTTTTTGCACTATAAACAAAAAAAAGAAGAGCGACAATTTAAAAAAAAAAAACAATTTTTTTACTTTTTGCTATAATAAATATCCCCAAAAATATATAAAACAACTAATCTTTTCCTCAGTTTAGTCCGATATGTATTCTTCTACATATTTTTTGAAAAAAAAGAAAAAATTTCGCACTAAGCGTATATTGATTGGTTTGCGCAAAAGTTATAGCATTCACAAAATAGGGGATAGATTTATGGCATTTTTATTAATTGTTACCTAGGACATGACAGCAATCACTGCTCCCGATCTCTGTCATGTCACAAGGTAGAACGAGGAAATGCATAGGCATCTCCCAGTTCTGCCGCACCGTGACACGATCACGGGACACCGGCAGACATCGAGTCCGCGGGTCCCGTGGGCACACGCACCCCACCGGGGTTGCGCGCCCGCCCACAATGCCGCTTCTTAAATGGGACGTATCTGTACGCTCATTTGTGCAGCCGTGCCATTGTGCCGACGTATATCGTTGTGCACTGGTTGGCAAGCAGTTAAACCATTGAATTCTATGGAACCAAAAACCAGAAAAAAAGTCCCTGCCCCTTTCCATAAAATGCACAGATATGAACTACATCCATAGGAAACCATGTTAAAATGAACTGTAGTGCGTTTCTGCAAAACTGAAAATACACAAAAAAAAAAAAAATTATAGATGTGAACCAGGCCTAAAGCCTCGTACATACGATCGGATTGTTGGACAACAGAGCATCAGACTTTTGTCTGAAGGGCGTGTGCCGGGAACTTGTCTTGCATACAAATGGCACACAATTGTCGGCCAACAAACAGGAATGTAGTGATGTACTACGTGGAATTTCAGCTCTTGAGTGCCACCCTTTGGGCACAGTCTGCTAATGCCGTGTTTGGTGAGCATTGATTCTGAGCATGCGTGATTGTACTTTGGACTTTTGTACACATGATATGAAAATCTGACAGCAGACCCTTGTTCGCCGAAAATTTACCAGCCTGCCATCCAACATTTGTTGGTGGAAAGGTGGACAACAATTGTCTGATGGAGTGTACTAACGGTCAGATTTTAGGCAGTCTGTCATCACACAATTCCCTGCTGAAAATCCGATCGCATGTACGAGGCTTTAGTGTGTGTTATAACTACCCGGTTTGCTATGTGTCCGTTTTCTTCTAGGGATGTGTGACTGTTTAATTAATTAAAATATGAAACAGACATTAGGATGTATTCTGTGAGTCTCAGACGACATGCCAATTAAAAAGACAATAAGCAGGGAGAATTCCTACAGACAGGTGGGTGCCAGAATAATTTATCGAAACAAAATTTTTCTGTCTCCAGCTACCAGCTGAGACACCTTTCCTTGTGTATAATAGTGGTGACCAAATTGCCCATACATTGACTGGGGAAGGCCTAAAACACCAAATAATTTATAATGTCCCTCCAAAACTGTGGGCAGATCTCATAACACTTTCCATGAAAAAAAGGGTGAGGTTTATGGTAAAAGAAAAAAAAAAAGTTTGAAATAATTAAATCCGTAGTGGACTAGTCCAATTTGATTAGGTTACTGATAGCTGCCCAGCAATCAGGGTCAATGGCAACAAACTACTAAGCATAAAGTTGTGTTCACAGTTTGGTGTCCATGAAGCACAGCATTCCAGGCCACTTTGGCAATGAAGAAAATAAAGCACCCCTATACTCCACAATAATCAGTAGCAGCTCAATGCAAGCTGTTGGGTGCACCACCTTTATGACAGTTTCCATGGAAAAGAGAACATTTTCAATAGGAACATTCAGTCAACTACAGGTACAAATTCTGGAAAAGCTACATACAAAATGTAATTTGATACATGTCTTACTGGAGCAGGGAAAGCCATCTGTAACTGTCGGAAGTGACTTGCTTTATTTACTGTCCACCTGAGATGTTATTATGGGTGAGATGTTGCCTTCAGAGGCCCATCGTTGTCAGAAACCATGAAATCAGACCGAGACAGAAGTACAGTTAAATCACACTTGTTTAATAATAAAAGTAAATAGAGCAAAACGTAGTCAAAACAAACACAGAGTTCAAGAACCAGAACGGATAGTCAGACAAACCAATTGTCAGGGAGACGGAGATGAGCGTAGCAAAATGGCAAGCAGGATCTGGAGCCAGAAAGGGATGTCAGCCAAGCAAGTCTTTTAACAGGAATGCAGGAGATAGCTTCTTGTGATGTTGACCAAGGCGAAGGCAGAGATCCACTGGACTGGACGGCTTAAGTAGGCAGGACTGACGAGCAGGATATCAAGAACATCTGAGTAACTGTGGGGAGAGATGGGAGCTGGCAATTAGCCCACAGCTGAGCAGCCATCTCAGAGAAGGAAGGGTTAAACTCAGCTCTGACAATCGTATAACAGACTCTGGATCTGAAAAGCAGGAGCTATTTGAACTAAAAAGTGGTAAATCTTAAAGTAAAGTATTGTCTAGCAGAGAAACTCACCTTGGAGAATAAGATGAAGACACGGATCAAAAGAACAAAAGCAGAATATGAAGAAAAATGGTAAAGTCATGCCAAGAAACAGCTTTTATAGAATAGGACCCCAACCTGAGTGATAACCCTGCATGTAGAAAAAAAATATATATCTATTGCCAAATGTATTGGCTACCCCCTCCAAATCATTGGATTCAGGTGTTCCAATCACTTCCATGGCAACAGGTTTAAAAAATCAAGCACCTACCCTGTTTCCCCGAAAATAAGACCTAGCGTGATTGTCTGTGAAGGCTGCAATATAAGCCCTACCCCCCAAATAAGCCCTAGTTAAAGTCCTTGCAGGTCTTATTTTCAGGGTAGGGCTTATTTTCGGGGAGACAGGGTAGGGCTTATATTGCAGCCATCACCGACAATCACGCTAGGTCTTATTTTCGGGGAAACCGGGTAGGCATGCAGATGGCTTCTACAAACACTTGTGAAAGAATGGGTCACTCTCAGAAGCTCAGTGAATTTAAGCATGGTGACAAATGCAACCACCTGCCACTCACTGAAGAAAAAGACAAGAGGAAGAAATGGTTGCAAGATAAAATGTTACTATACGACTGACTAAAAGACCTTTGCGCAGAATCTAAGACTTTTGCGTAATATAATGCATCCCTCTTACTTCGGTCATACAGGTGAACTCGAACTTTGCCACAGTCGCACTTAAAAATACTGACCCATGAGAGTTCATTTTTCAGGTGATGGCATGGTTGTTACAATACAACTATCTGCATTGGGTCATAACAAATGTGTGTGTAGAGTTCAAGCATGAGTACAGAACATGTTGTGAAAGGACATGACTAAAGAACCCTATCATGCCCTTGCATACAGCAAGTATTAGAAAGAATGGATTTTGCCAGTGTGCTATGGAGACCACAGATTTGACGAGGAGTTTTAGGGTGTAAAAATAACACTTTGGTCTTGCTCGTTTCAAAAGGAACAGTGATTAGATTCAAGTCTTGCAGCACCTCCTACGTGGCTCCTGAAATGTGTAAACTGACTGTTGAGAAAAAAACTGGCTGTAGATTTCCCTCTAGATGTATGGGGTTTTGGAGCGCCCCTCTACTTCCTAATCACAGGAAAATTTCCCTGGAAAGCGGCCATGGCAAAAGACAAAGCGTTCAGCAGATTGGTTACTCATTGTGATGACCCCCAGCATCATGGAACACACTGCCTAAATTTCTGTGAAGAAGGTTTAGATGTCTCTTAGCTGCAGAGCTCAATCGGTGGAGAAAATTGATGGAAATCTCTTGTATTATATGGGGGAAAGCTGGAAAATAGATTCAACCATAACTTGCCAAAATCAGATAAACTAGCATCACTTCCAACTCATCTACATGCCCTAAGGATTCCTTCAGCCATTACACATCTTGTTTAGGTATTCATCTTAGGAGTCGCCTCCTACCTCCATGTCATGTCATTTCACTACAGAGATTTCTGGATGTCAGTTAGAGGGGTTGCCAGGTCAATGGCCTCATGTCCAATAGTATTGGAGGATGGCCAGATATCTTTGTTGGAACAGACGTGGCACTCACTTGACCAAACGTCTCCATATGGTAGACTAATGCCCCATACACACGGTCGGACATTCCGACAACAAAATCCTAGGATTTTTTCCGACGGATGTTGGCTCAAACTTGTCTTGCATACACACGGTCACACAAAGTTGGCGGAAAATCCGATCATTCTGAATGCGGTGACGTAAAACACGTACGTCGGGACTATAAACGGGGCAGTAGCCAATAGCTTTCATCTCTATTCTGAGCATGCGTGGCACTTTGTGCGTCGGATTTGTGTACACACGATCGGAAATTCCGACAACAGATTTTGTTGTCGGAAAATTTTATAGCCTGCTCTCCAACTTTGTGTGTCGGAAAATGTGTGATGGAGCCCACACACGGTCGGAATTTCCGACAACAAGGTCCTATCACACATTTTCCATCAGAAAATCCGACCGTGTGTACGGGGCAATAGGCAGCGCTCGCTTCACAATGGATCCACATAAGGAGTCTGAAAATATCGGTGCTCAGGCTCCAAGTGTTCTCTGATCACTTGTACCGAATGCAGATAAATGTAAGGAGTCGGCAACGCAAAACATCCATGTTCAAAACTTTATTTGCTACAAAAAGTGATAAAAGCGGCTTACACGTTTCAGCCAAGGACCTTGGTCATAGCATGACTAAGGCCATTGGCCAAAACGCATAAGCTGCTTTTATCCATCAAGTTGTAGTGAATAAAGATTTGAACACAAATGTTTCGAGTCGCCAACTCCTTACATTTAATTGTCTAAACATCTTCATCTGTGTCTTGGTATCATCAGACAACATATTTCCTTTCAGCAAGTTTGTGTATCGATACTGAACCTGGTAAATTGTGTTACTTATTTTTTTTGATAGCAATAATCATATCAAAAAAGATTAACTTCTATGGAAAGCCTAAAGGTTACTTTTTTTTACCTTATAGGGGGAATCTGCCTGGGTAATTCATAGGAGTGGAGGTCTTGTCATGTACCCAAGGATGTAAATTTGTTATTGGCAAACAAACTCTCCAAACAGTCACCTCTGTAGCATGAATGGACTAAACAGGTGGCAGTGAAGGTATTGAACCGAGTCAGAGTATAAAAAGGAAATGTTCTCAGCCTCATAATCTACACAAGGCACCCATGTCCGATTCCTGTAGGACAGTCCGTGAATTCATCATATTACACAGCTCCTCAATGTAACAGATCTTCCTAAGCAGTTTGTCCTTATTCCCAGCTGCTGGATCAGATCTAACATGGGGAGTGAGACCCCGCTCTGCTTGCCTTGCCCAATGGCTCTTCAGGTCTTACAGCTGGCTCATGTTCTGAAACCAGGCAATGACTCTTGCTGTGTCACCAGGTTTATTTTCCTCGACCTTCCTCCTAGTGACATCTCACTTTTTTTCCTTTGCAAAAGCCTCAAATATCTTCACCTAAATAGATGCAGCACCACTCCAATGAATGTATACATAAAATCGTGCCTTCAACAACCTGCTTTATGCAGATGACACCAGCTCTATCACCCATAGCAAAGGAGATATTCTGTATCCACTGAGAAAAATAAAATGAAAACATGACCAAGTATGGTTCAAGAAAGGGGGGACTGCAAACTTGCACCCCCCTCCTGGTCAACCAAGCTACATGTTCAGATTAAAGATCTGGTATGGATTTTAAGGGGGAACCTCCAGAATTTGTTTTGTATGATGTACCCCTTTCAAATTTTATACCAGATTCAAAAGGGTCTGGTAAGCATATGGGGAGGAACATTGCACACTTTTTCCATTCTTGTTGCAAGATGTGCGGACCAACAATAAAAAAAAAAACATTAAAAATTAAAAAGAAAAGTGAGACAGTTTAAAACTAAGACCAATAAAATCAAGTTTATAAGATTTTATATAATTGATCCAATCTTTATAATAAAAGTGGCACCCCCCCCCCCCACCTTTTAAAACATTTTTCACAATCATTTCCTAGGGAGGGGTTTACCACCAGTCTACACACTAATCAACCAGAATATGTTTAAGGTGAAGTCGCAAAAATCAATAAGTAAACCCAGAACATTGAAAATGAGGGTACTGAAAGCGGAGATTGTGCCAAACATCTAATAACGAGGAAGCAAGGATGATGCTTACAACAGAACTATAAGAATTTTTTTTTACCCCCCCTTTCCAATTTTGGATAGCACAAGGAAGGGTTATAACCGCTGTCAGTTTTTCCTTAGACATCTGTATCCCAATGGGGAGATTTACCTTCACTTCCTGTCCCATAGCCAAAATAGGAAGGGAGGAGAAATTCCTGCAGATTAAGGGAATCCTTAAGGGTCCTCCCAAGGCCACCAGAACTAGTGTCCATTGGGATTTTCCTTCTTAAGGGGGGTGATATCTCCCTAAAGCTGGACACACTATACAATGTTCTGTAGATTTTTTTCATTCAGATTTACAAAACCTTAAGAGTTTCAATTTGTACGCATTTAGGCAGTGCCTTGCACTACATGGTTTTGTTAAATCTAAAGGAAATCCAACAAAATTTTATAGTGTGTATGGGGTCTTACAGGGGCACAGACCTCAATAAAAAAAAAAAAAAAAAAACACTAACAGGTGTTTTAATCCACCTCCTCAGTACAAAACTTGCCCATGTTATACTAGTTTTCAAGGGCCAGGTGTCAGAAACCATGAAAATCGGACCGAGACAGAAGTACAGTTAAATCACACTTGTTTAATAATAAAAGTAAATAGAACAAATGTAGTCAAAACATAGTCAGACAAGCCAGGAGTCAGGAAGCCAGAGATGAGCGTAGTAAAACAGCAAGCAGGATCTGGAGCCAGAAGGGATATCAGCCAAGCAAGCCTTTTAACAGGAACGCAGGAGAGCGTCTGATGTTAGCAAAGGCAGAGATCCTCTGGACGGCTTAAGTAGGCAGGTCTGATGAGCAGGATATCATCAACAGCTGAGTAACTGGAGAGATAGGAGCTGGCAATTAGTTGACAGCTGAGCAGCCAGCTCAGAGAAGGAAGGGTTGAGCCTGACACCAGGTTTGAGTACTTGTTGAAAGTGTTTTTTATTCTTTTACCTCCAAAACAGTAAAGTGAGAAATTGACCTTGGATGACTGTTTAATCCCCTAAAATGCAGACCCCCCCCCCCCCCCCCCCGAAAAAAAAAAAAAACAGAAAAAAAAAAAACACCACACACGCAACACCACACATGGTTACATTAAGAAGGTATTTTAATAAAAATAATATTTATAAAATTGTATGGGGTACACAGAGCAAAAAGTATACAGTAAAATACTGTATTTCTAAACAAAAATGAAGGTAGGTGGGAGGAATGGTTGAGGCTGATGGGGTTAGAGGAAGGAGAAAGCAATAGAGTAATGTGGGGGGGTTGGCAGGATAACAAGGATGGAATAGAAGAATGGCCAAAGGAGGGATGAGTGCATCAACCTTGTGCAGGTGTGGGGGATCTGAACCTGCACACCTAGGGATTGAAGGACACCCCTGTTAAACAAGTTGTTTTGTTGCAATGATTTGTTGTACATGTTACAGCTACTGGACATGAGCTGCATGCATGGTTTGTGAACTCATTGCCGATATTGTTAGGACCACTAATTAGTTGCTGCATGTCAGCATGAGGTTCTGCTCATTGTTGGTGCAGAAGGAAGACATGGCTGTAAGTTGGTTGTGATGCATCTGATTGATTTGCCTCCACTCTTGGTGGAATTGCTGTTGGAGCGTCAGTATCCGTGCCAAATCAATAGATCATTGGACGGTTTTCCTTTGCTCCCATAATCTACCTGCATGGGCATCCGTCCTTTCACTGGCATCTAAAAGTTGGCTTGACATGCTTTGGCGAGTAGACCCAACTGCATCCACTGTTGGCAAAAAGTGCTAAGTGTTTAGGACACATCAAAAGTATACAGTAGGAGAGGTGGGGGCCTTTCATGTCAGAAGAGTTTTTAAACTTAGTATAGAAGTGTTACATGACACTTTGGGGGAGAAAAAAAAAAAAAAAAAAAAAAAAAAGCAGATGGTAGGACATTTGGATAAACTTGCCATTTTGTATCTTGCACATGATTGGATTACCGAGATCATGTAAGGAAAGTTAATTCTTCTTAACCAAGGCTGACAGCCTTGGACGCCAAGAACCAAAACATTTTTTAAAATGGATCACTTAAGCAGCCTCCCTTCTCCACCACTTCTCCTTTGACCAACAGGAGCTGCAATAAAACCTTTTCCACAAGACTAACTTACCAGGCTCTGGAAAGGGGGGTTACATAATCTCGTAAGGTGTTAAAGATATTTTATCTTGTGCTCCCTCCGCGAGGGCTGGAGGCATTCCTCTTGTAATAAGGGTTGCCAGCCAGTAATGAATCTTCTCCTTGATGCCAAGAATTCTCTGGTCTTTTCAAAGGCTTTCAAGAACCAGGGAGCCCATGCAGCGCAAGTTTGCTGAGGAATGGGAAGCAGAGTCCTTGGGGTCATTGAGGACTACAGTATCTGGGAGCTGCCTCCTCTCAGCCATGCCATGTACTACTCCCGAGGTTTCTAGGGACTGAAAACCATCTCCTAAAAATTGACATACGCCATTCTTTGCTTTAATGCCTCCAAAACTGCCAAAATCCTTCCCCTCCCACTCCTCGTGTGTTCTGTGGCATCACAAGAATGGTTTCTGCATAAAACGTGCCTTGAGAGGATAGGAGCTCCTCCTCTTCCTCTGCCGTGAGTGCCCGTCCAAAATGCCCACTGAATTTCAGCCAAACACTGGCTGTATATGACCGCCTGAAATGGCTTAGAAGATCCTGAAAACCAGGTACCCGTTTAAAAAATGCTGCACCACCAAATGAAGGACATGTGCCAGTCATGGTACATGTATCAACTTTCCCTGTCGAGGGGGGAAAGAAGGTTAGTGCCATTAATGCACACCACTATTCCTGGCTCCAACTTTGTATTCCTGAAGCATCTTATTTTCAGTGGCATGCTCAAGTTCATTTTTTGGTCCACAAAGCTCAAAAAACAAAAAACAAAAACAAAAAAAAAAAAAAAAAGAACTAACAAGACATGAGGCAGCAATTTTAAAGCTCCAGAATGGATATCATGCACCTTGTAGATGTCAAATATTACCATAATCTTTTTCTGGGAGGAATTTCTGCATTCCGTGGCAGGTAAACATATTTTACAATGTCCATAGCTGAACACCTCTCGTGGCATCAAGGGCCAACATGTCCCAGAACATCTGCCTGGCTTCAATGGAGAACCTTCTCATACCTCCCAACTTTTCTAAAATGGGAACGAGGGACATCCATTAGCAAAATTATGTAGGCATAGGAGACACCTCCCTAAAAAGGAGAATTGTACAAAAAAAAAAAAAAAAAAAAAAGAAGTTTAGTTAAACTCACAAGTGCTTTTTTTTACCACTACTATACCTTTATATTGGCTTTCGGAATTTACAAATACAGCATTTAGAAATTGGATGAAATATTTAGCACTGGGAAACACTGATAGATAAATGGTGCATTTTATATACAACTATACAGATCAGACCAAAATGAGGGACAAATGAGGGGGAAAGAGGGACAGAAGGACAGTCCCTCGAAATCAGGGACAGTTGGGAGGTATGCTGTTTCCTCCACTTACCCAATGCCAATTTGAGATCTTTCCCCACTTGCTACCAAGAAAGGTCACCATAAATACAAAGTCACAACCTTCTGCTTCTTTCCAAAGGAATGACCCTGTGATTTTAGGGTACACCATACAGCAATGTTTGGCCATCAGTAGCAATGGTTATCCTGGTTTTGGACTACACTAAAAAAAAGAGCCGTGTATGGAAATGAACAAAGTCATAGATAGCACATGAGTACCCTGGAGCCTTGCAACTCCAAAATCCAGATTTATCTCCTGATGGAGGATGCCTTGGTTATGTATAAAGTCCAATGCCAGGTGCTGTTTGTATATTACTTTAAACCAACCTGTAAAAAACAAACAAAAAAAAAAAAGAATGTGGTTAGTCACACAAATATGGCAAATGGTTATAAAAACCTATGACATTAGAAGGGACAGGGATACAGAATATACATTAGTGCAATACGCTTCAGATACATCAAGGAAACCCGTCGGCATACAAATGAGTTGCCATTGATGATGCAAGATCCAGGACCATCATCCTTAAAGTGGTTGTAAAACCTTACATATACCCATACCTCACAACTTTGAGATGGGAACGAGGGACACCTATTAGCAGTAGTATGCATGTATAGGACACACCCCCTACCATGCCCCGTAAAGAGAATTATACAAAAAAAAAAAAATTAGTAAAAACCCACAAGTCCTTTCACTAAATGAACCCTGATGAAGGCATAGTTCTGAAACGCGTTGGTTCAGTGAGATCATGCATTTTCATTGATGGTTCTCTTTTATGCATTGTTTACATTTTTGTATCCATATTTATGTTTATTGTACATTTGTTTTCAATATATATTTTTGCTACGTAATAAAATTACTTTATACTATTGTGTGGTAGTGCCTTTAAAATCCCACCCTAGGGGAATCCTTGCTTGTTTCTATGCATTTGGGACGTGGCACACCCATGGAGCCTACTCCTTGTCAGATGCCTCTTTCAAGTCCTTTTTTTGTACCACTACTATTCCTTTATGTTGGCTTGTGAAATGTACAAATACAGCGATTTAGAAATTGGATTAAAGGTTTAGCACTGGGCAAATTTTTTTTTTTTTTAACGATAAAAAGTGCATTTTATATACAAGCATAAATCAAAATGAGGGACAAATGAGGTGGACAGAGGTACTTTGTTCCAAATCAGGGACAGTCCCTCGAAATCAGGGACAGTTGGAAGCTATGATATACCCAGTGAAGTGACTGGCCTCAGGCGATAAAATAAATCATTCTACATAAGTTGGACCCTTTAACTACAGCCATGTTTCCCCTACGTCCATTCCAAATGCAGAATTTACACAGGATCTCTCAGCTCTGAAAAGCAGGGAATGGGGAGCTGAAGTTACACTCGAGCTCTAATTGGAGGGAAGGGACACACCCCTCTCCACACAGGAACAAAGCTGAGGCTGTCAAGCACAGGCTGTGTGCTGGAGATCCCTTCTGTCACTTTTTTGTCTTGGTGTCAGAAGCGACTCCAATATCAGAGGAAGAAGACAGCACACAGAGGACTCAGTGGTCTGAATTGAGATCAGGACACACTACAAAGAGATAAGCTTTGTTCAGATTTTGTCAGATTTGCAACCACTCTAATGTATTCTCTGCATTAAGGGGGAAAAACAAACAAAACAAACAAAACAAACAAAACAAACAAAACAAACAAAACAAACAAAACAAACAAAACAAACAAAACAAACAAAACAAACAAAACAAACAAAACAAACAAAACAAACAAAACAAACAAAACAAACAAAACAAACAAAACAAACAAAACAAACAAAACAAACAAAACAAACAAAACAAACAAAACAAACAAAACACTGTCTGTTCTCCCCCAACCTTATTCTAGCCCTTTATCAATCTAGTGCTGTGCCAGGCTGAAAGTCTTCTCTTCCCGGTCTCATGGGCTTTGGGGAAAAAAAAACTCCATGTTCGCCGGGACCTGCCGATCATTCAGGAAAGCAGAAGGTAGCCAAGCACATTTTAGGCACAGTTAATTTTTTTTAATCGACCCCTGATGTTAACCCCTTCCCAGACGGTGTCATTAGTACAGTGACAGTGCATATTTTTAGCACCAATCACTGTATTGGTGTCACTGGTCCCCAAAAGAGTGTCACTTAATGTCCAATGCAATATCACAGTCCTGCTATAAGTCACCGATTTGCCATTACTAGAAAAAAAAAAAAAAAAAAAAAAAAAAAAAGCAGATGTGATAAAATACCACCAAAAGAAAGCTCTATTTGTGGGAAAAAAAAAAAAAAAGGACGTCAATTTTATTTGGGTACAACGTCACACGACCGTGCAATTTCAGTAAAAGTAACGCAGTGCTGTATCACAAAAATTGCATGGTCATTGGGGGGGGGGGGGGGGGGGGGGGTAAACCTTCCGGGGCTGAAGTGGTTAAAACTCAAATGCTTTAAAGAAAATAAAGGGCAGATCAAAAGACATTTTTTTAAATTTAGGACCAATCCATTTTTGTTTTACATTAACCCTGTCGCTGCCAGGCCCTGTGCTCCATTTTGTACACTCAGGTGGCCAGACCATTTTTGCAATTTTTCCTTTGCTTTTTTATTTTTTCCCTTACAGAGTTTGTTAAAAGACCCCCAAAATTATATATTTTCTGAAAGCACATGACCAGTAGAATACAGATAAGGCGCTACTGATTTTTAGGGCACAATGATATTTGCGCAAATGTTTATCATTATATGATGCGTTAAAAATACACCAAAATCATTATTAGCAGATAAAAAAAAAAAAGAAACACAGAAAATTTTACAAAATTCCTACTAAATATAAAAAGCCTAATGGAGTTAAGAAACAATATTTGTAATTTTTAAATTATGTCTTTTTGCTAAATGGTGAAAACTGAATGTACGCAAAAATGTAAATAACATATTTTCTCTAAAAATCTGAAGATTTTCATTGTTCCCTTAAAGCTTTCAGAGTTTGTTAAAGACACACACACACAAAAAGGTGCTACTGATTTTTAAGGCCCCGCAATACTTGCGCAAATGTTTATCAAAACAATATATTTCACAAAAAATACACTAAAATCATTATTGGCAAATACATACACAGCCAATTAAAAATTCCTGCTAAATCCCTACTAAATATAAAAGGCTAACCTGTATTGAGTTAAGAACAAATATTTATAAATTTTAAATTGTGCCCATTTGAGAAATAGTGAAAAATTGTACGTACACAAAAAGGTCTTCAAAAATCTGGAGGTTTTCCTTTTTCACCTACAGCTTTCAGAATTTGAAAAGACCCCTCAACAAACTAGACATATTCTGAAAGAAGGAAAAAAAAAAAAAAAGAAGTGTTACTGATTTTTTGGGCCCCGCAATAATTGCACAAATGTTCATCATATCGCTATTTTTCACTAGAAATAAAAAAAAAAAAAAAAAAAATTTTAGTGTATTTCTAGTGAAAAATAGCGATATAATGAAAATTTGCGCAATTATTGCGGGGCCCAAAAAATCAGTAACACTTTTTTTTTTTTTTTAAAGCCCGTGGTGTGTGAAACACCCAAAAAAAAACCCTCCACCCAGTGCCAAAAAAAGTGCACACATAAAGAGTGACACAAAACGTGCAACGGGTGTTACACTAGTCCTCCATAGGAAGGACATTACCCTGATCCCCCGGGCATTAGGCTCCAGACGGGGACTGAAGTACTTCACTTGGGTCCAGCTGGCCGAAACCAGACGGACCCCCTCTGTCTGGAAGGTCTGCCGAAAAAGACCCACCCAAGTACTCAGCGGGACTCCCCCGAAGGGAGACCCCATGAGAGAGAGGGCAAACCAAGCCAGAAGGCCTATGTCCACCCCTTTCCCAAGACGTTCAGTGTAGGCCCGAGGACCCACACCCTACTCATCACACAAAAAAAAAAAAAAAAAAAAAAGTGACAAAGGGCTAAATAAATAGAAAGTGGGAGAAGTGAAAGTGACTATTGTGCAATACAATGGCTGGCCCTTCGGCCAGGAATGAAAAGTTCCTCTGGTCCTAGCCAAAAGGCTCAGCCCTAGAGGCAGGTGTGAAAAACGTGCGTATGGTGAAGTGACCATGGTGCCATAAATCAATGTGACCCTCACTCACAAAGACTGTATGGCACCCCTGAACTGTCACTTCAGGGGCACATTCACCACAGGCCTTTTGTCCCAACCCCCAACCAACAACCCAGACCAGCGCAGCCCCCACTCCATACAGGAAGGCCAGAAGTTCTAGGCGCTTAGGGAGAGCCCTTGACCCCTAAGGCTCAACCATCGCTGCCATCACTTTTACCTAACAACACTCAGGAGACCCCAACCACTCCCCCTCTTTTCATAGTGGAGCTGGTGTTCTCTTCCGAATAACTGACCGGAGTTAGGACTACACCAATCTAGGCCAGAAGGCCAGGGACCCGACCCTCTGGCCAGACCCAATGCAGCACCCATCCCCACCAGGAGCACCCTTCCAGACGGCTCAGAAGCGACCAGTGGTCGGTCCCCAGTATCAATCAGGCAGCTCGACATAATCCCTGCTGAAACCACCCTTCCAGGTACAATTACACCCTTGGATTTGCCAGCCCTCCCTATGGGAGTAGCACAGTGTCTCCTCTGGCAACTAAGAAGAACAGATACTACACTTGATCTTAGCCAAAAACCTCGTTCACATCTGGCATACTAAAAAGTGTACACCCATGGAGGGTTATGTTCACCCGCACAAGAATGCACAGGTTTTCCATGCATCCCTGTACAGGCAGTCCCATTTATGTCAATTGGGGTGCAATGGCTGCACAGGCATGGCTGCTGTTCCCAATCTGACATCCATGTGGGTACATGACCCCGAACACAGACAGCGTGAGCTCGGGGATATGCATGCGTACCTACATGGATGTAAAATTGGGAGCAACGGCTCTGTTGGTGCAGATGCTACATCCCAAATTACATCAATAGGACGGCCTGCACAGAGATGTACGGAACACCTGTGCGTCCCTGCCTGCATCCGATCCAGTCAGCAAAAAAAAAAAAAAAAAAACACCACACAACACAGATGGATGGGGATCCCATTCCCCATCCATCTAGCAGATCAGATGGCATCCGTTGGAAATGGACAGTTGGTCCTTTTCTATCCAACTACCCCCATAGAGAATAGCAGCCTGTGTCCGTGTCTGCTCTGCATCAGTGGAGCAGACACGGACCGGTCATCCGCCTACTCTGCAGACATATTCTCCCGCTGAGCATGGATGGGAGAGGCTCTTGAGAAATCCTGGAAACGAGTATGAGAGGAGGAGATGAGAGAGCTTGAGAGTAGGAGGTCTTGAGAAGAGCGGAGAAGACGGTTTGGGTGATATTTGGAGACAAAATTGGTGATGTAGCTCAGTGCAGAGTTGTGAATGGCTTTGTATGTTGTGGTTAGAATTGTGAATTTGATTCGCTGGGTGATTGGGAGCCAGTGTAGGGATTGGAGGAGAGGGGTGGTGGTCAGTGTAGGGATTGGCAGAGAAGGTTGGCAGACACTGAGCGGTTGGTAAGGTGGATAAGTCTGGCAGCAGCATTCATGATGGACTGAAGAGGGGAAGAGCCTATAGAGAGGCAGGCCAATGAGAAGAGTTGCAATAGTCGACATGAGAGATAACAAGGGAGTGAATGAGGATCTTGGTGGTTTCATTTGTTAAGAGGCAAATTGTAGAGATGTTACGGAGGTGAATTCTACAAACTTGACAACGATTGGACTTGAGGCTGAAATGACAAGTCAGAGTCTAGGATTACATAGAGTACCCTGGCGTGAGGGGAGGGACTTTTTTTACCATATTGGTACGAGTAGGCTGGACATACTGCTTTGACTCACGCCTTGTAGGCTTATGCTTTGTTTTATACGTGAATACTGCTACCCTGCTACCGGTAAATGGTTTGCGTCACTTTTACTGCTACATCTGCAGGACAGCTTGTTCTGTGGAAAAACACACTTGCTCCTTGGTCACTCTGATGAGATTTGTCAGTTCCAAATTGTGTGACAAGTGACAACCCCATTGCCTGCAATGGAACCGTTTTGAATTGCTACGACTCATGTCGCAGTGACTTTTAGCCTAGATGATTCACATTGCTGCGGGTTAGAAATCGGGCAAGTTCAGCTGAACTCGAAGGATTTCAACCTGCCAATGCATTCTGACTTTGGGGGGTGATTTGACAGACATCTGTGCGGGTTCCTGCACAGAGGTCTATTGAAATTGCCCCTCGAAGTCACCAAAAGTAGTGCAGGAACTACTTTTGGGAATCGGTGCGGCGCCGCAAAGGTCAGACTGTGATATTGCCGGCAATAGCTGCTGATTTGACACGTCAAATCGCACCAATGTGAACATAGGCAAAAAAAAAAAAAAAAAAAAAGGGAAGTTTTAGTTTGTCAGTAAATTTTGTAAATAGGTAATTTTTCTCCTTCACTGATGGGCGCTGATGAGACAGCACTGATAGGCACTGATGAGGTGGCCCTTATAAGGAGGCACGAAAATGCCGCACTTATGGGCACTGATAAGCATTGAAAGGCGGCACTGATAGGTGGCACTGATGAGCAGCACTAGCTCGTCCCGAATCGGAATTTGCCCAGGGAAAATCGGGAATGTTTGCAATTTGTGTTTTTGGGAAGCTGGTTTCAGTAAAACGGCGGCCGGTACCGCCGCTTGATCGCTCCCCCTTGTGTTAAGTAGAGAGGGGAAGGGGGCTAGATCCATGCAGCCAATGAATCGGCTTCTCCTCTCGCACTGATCGGCCCCTCCCCTCTCCACTGAACACACGGCGCTGGACGCTACACCGGCAGCCGCTCTATGTGCTCACTGCTGGGACCTGGGGGGGCGTTATGGGAGGGGAGGGTCTGCTGAGGGCATCTGCACTGATGGAGGGCGGTCTGCACTTATGGAGGGGGTTCTGCTGAGGGCGTCTGCACTGTTGAGGGGGGCGTCGGCACTGATATGGGGGGGGCACCTGATGCAAGGACGGACGGACTCTGCTGGGGGCAGGCGACACGCACAGGGATCCCACTGATTCTGCATTATGGGGAGTTGAAAGATTTATTTTTATAATACAATGTAATAATAGAAATAATGCGCTTCAATCATCCTGACACGATAATGCCCTGTACACACGGTCGGATTTTCCGACGGAAAATGTGTGATAGGACCTTGTTGTCGGAAATTCCGACCGTGTGTGGGCTCCATCACACATTTTCCATTGGATTTTCCGACACACAAAGTTTGAGAGCAGGATATAAAATTTTCCGACAACAAAATCCGTTGTCGGAAATTCCGATTGTGTGTACACAAATCCGACGCACAAAGTGCCACGCATGCTCAGAATAAATAAAGAGATGAAAGCTATTGGCCACTGCCCCGTTTATAGTCCCGACCTACGTGTTTTACGTCACCACGTTTAGAACGATCGGATTTTCCGACAACTTTGTGTGACCGTATGTATGCAAGACAAGTTTGAACCAACGTCGGAAAAAATCCTAGGATTTTGTTGTCGGAATGTCCGAACAAAGTCCGACCGTGTGTACGGGGCATAACAATCATGGTGCCGGGATGATTGAAGCGCTAACACCAGGTGTTTGGAGTATCTTGATCTGCTGATTGTTAAACTTTCTAGAATACACATATTTCTATTGTTGTGTAGGATCTGGGGCTGCTGTCCCTTCATTTCTCTCTCCCCCTTTCCCTCTCCATCCCTTATTCATCTCAGACTCTAACCACACCCCCTTTGAGCCACGGCCATTTAAGCCACGCCTATTTCATGTAAACCACGCCCATTTTTCACCACGGCGTGCTTTGCAGTTTTGTTTTTTATTGCCAAGCCACACCCACAAACGCATGCCTGCCCCCTAATTATAAGGCTCCGCCTACAGCCAAAAAAAAGTGTCCCACTTTTTTTGCAATGTTGGCAACTATGCATGTCACTGATCAGTGCTCCTCACATGTGTGGTGAGGAGAGCCGATTACTGGCATATCCGTGTTCACATGTGACCGGCTGTGATTGGACACAGCCAATCACATGGTTAAAGAGCCGCGGCTCTTTACAGAGATCGGGGGTCACGCCGTGTCCTAGCAGCACGTAAGCGATCGCCGTGCTGCACGCCCCCTGTGGGCTCACAACAGTGGCCATTGTGGGACGCAGTCATATGATGTCCACCCAGAACAAGAGCCACCCCGCCAGCGGCAAGTGGTTAAGGCAAAAAGGTTCAAGTATAACTTAAAGCAAAATTAGTTTTGGATGGAGTGGAGATGGATCAGAACCCTGTCAGGTTTTTATTGAGGTCTGTTCCCCTGTTAGGGAGATGTACCCTCCATTTGTCCTGTTTATCATCACTGAAAGAAGCTCCCAAAATTTTGAGTTGACACCAGTAACAGGAGGGAAAACCACCCAATTTCACGATTCATTAAACTTTGTTCAGCCAGTTCCACTGAGGTTCTTTTTGGTGGTTCTGATGGGATTTAGGCCGGGTTCACACTGGTATGACAGAACTGTCGATCTGACTTTGCCTTGTGACAGCGGTCCTACATCAGTCCTACTTCCAGCCAACTTGAACGAAGGGGATACAATTTTGCGCTGACTTTGAGATAGTCCAACTTGTCTTTTGACCAATCAAAACAATCCCAGTGTGAAAAATTCCTTTCCCTGCTCCTGTAATCACCATGTCGGATATCACAAGTCGTATGATTAGGACGAGGATCCGACTTCAATGATATTCAATAGGCTGAAGTCAGACCAAAGTAGTGCAGGAACCTTTTTCAAACTCAAACCGACTTGTGTCAGACCAGTTAAGACGGCTTTCATATGGAACCATTGATTTGTACACGTGCTCCCAAATTTGGAGCGTATGTTGTACCGCTGTGAACTGGGCCTTAGAAGCAGAACTGATACTGTCTGCACAAATTAAGCTACAACGTTATTCTGGAATCACAATTTAAAGAGAAAAGAAAAAGCATTAAACATCTTTGGATATCACCCAGCATCTATTAATGGTTACCGTAATTAGAGGATCATTAAGTCCCATATTCAACCAGAAACTTGTCCATTAGAACCTTCTTTTTGCCAAGCAGCTTCACAGCCACTAAGGCTCCAGTCACACCTGTCGGACTTGTCATGCGACTTTGGACATCAAAGTTGCATGACAAGTCGTTCTCCAATGATAACCAGTCATGTACAAGCGACTACAAAGTGGTTCATGTACTACTCTGGTCTGATGGCTTTCATGCAACTTGAGGGCCATTGACTTCAATGTTAAGCCTCAGAAGTTGCATGAAAGCTGTGGTGGCTGGTGCTCAAAATTTTTTTTTTTTTTTTTGGGGGGGGGAGGGGGGGGGGCGGCGCAAACAAACTGAAAAATTCTGAATAATACTGAAACAAAAAACATCAATTGCAGCCACTCTGCCCATCATAAGCAGCCAACTGTGATGCTTTTCATCTGCCCAGTACTTACCAACATCGTGGTGGTTGGTCAGGCGGCGAGCTGTGGGACGTGCGTGTCTTCTTCCTGTTTTGCTAGGCGGCCAATGAGATTGCCTCTACCTTCAGGTATTACATCCAGGCCTCCTGATTGGCTGAGAGGTGGTTATGTGTCAAAGTAAATATTCATTTGCTTTGCTTACACACCTGGGTGAAATGTGAGCGCAATGGTTTGCGCTCACAGTGCACCTTTTTTGAAGCCTATTAGAGCCTATAGCTCCGATCAGGTACTTCAATCCCCCCCCCCCCGCTGCTGTAATTCAGGTGGCCAGACGCCTGAATGGGGGTGGCTACAGCGGCCGTGGATAGATTCATGCAATGCATGAATCTAACCATAGTACACAGAGGGGGTAGCGCCTGAGCACCCCTAATGGACGCACCGCCACTGCATGAAAGTCATACCTAAATGTTATACAATGCAGCTTGTGGGCAACAGTTGTCAATTATCACTGATCAAAGCCAAATTCGTATCCAAGTTGCACCAACTTTGGAGTCGTGTGAGAGGAGCCTAACTGACCTGTCAGACAGAGGGAAAAGAGAATTAGTAACATAAACCAGATGCAGAAGCTTGCTAAAAGCCCATTGAAGTGTGCTAAAAGCACAAGTCTACAGCAGTGACTCATTAAAATGCATAATCATCCCACCAAAACTGGAAAGTAGGGGTGCTTTAAGAACATAAAAGAGCGCTGCTTAAAGCAAGGTTAATGCTTCATATACACAATGCTCAGGATAATATTCACAAGCTACAGTTAATCAATTTGTGTGTACACGTGGCTTCAAAAGTTGTCCTACTGATTGTCTACAGATGAGCAATTCTATTGATTCTTGGATGTCAGACTCTGCATTTTTTTTTCCAGAACATACAAGCCTCTCCATAAAAAAAAAAAAAAAAAAAAAAAAACACCCACCACCCACTGGCAATTTTTTTAAAGCTTTGTACTGCTAATTTCTTTGAATTAGTTTTGATGGCTCCGATATGATTCAGAAGCACAACAAATACTCAGAAAGGGTTGTTTTTACATGAATTGAGTTACAAGGTTTACCTGAACCCCGGTGTTTGGCCAAAATTCTCCATATGAACTCGTCCCAAGTTCTGGGATGGGGTCAAAGTGTTCTGAAACCTCCATCATCTTCAGGTTTTCGGAAGTCTGGGGTGAGGAGTTGATGGACATGCCTTGCGGTGTTTTTCTGATCACTTTGATGTTAGAAGCCATTCTGGAATCACAACAAAAAGAAAAATCTAAAACTACAGCACTTGTAGAGAACGACAGGTCAAAATCAGCAATATTCAGATATAGGAGGTATAAATGTCGCCATCATAGGAACAATATGGTGCAAGAGAAATTAGAATAACACTTCTGTGAAAATGAGCCACTTGCCCTCCAGGAGGTTTACCCCGCTTCATAACCAGGCCATTTTTTGCAATACGGCACTGCACTACTTGGCGGCCAACAAACACGAACGTAAGGACGTACTACGTGGAATTTCAGCTCTTAAGCGCCAACCTTTGGGCACCTTCTGCTAATGTCGTGCTTGGTGAGCATTGATTGCGAGCACGCGCGTTTGTACTTTTGTGCGACGGACTTGTGTACAGACGATACTATAATCTGACAACAGACAACTGTTTGCCGAAAATTTACTATCCTGCCATCCAACATTTGTCTGTGGAAAATACGGCAACAATTGTCCGATGGAGCGTACAAAACGGTCGGATTTTCCACCAACAGTCTGTCATCACACAATTCCTGTTAGAAAATCCAATCGTGTGTACAAGGCTTTAGAAACACCTCCCAGGGAACACATTTAACCCCTTGATCGCCCCCTAGTGTCGTTTAAATAAATAAATGTCCCTAAATCTTTACTGTAGTTTGTAGACACTATAACTTTTGTGCAAACCAATCAATATATGCTTATTGGGATTTCTTCTTTTTTTTTTTTTTTAAATATGTAGCAGAATACAGATTAGCTTAAATTGATGAAGAAATTTGATTTTTTACATTTTTTTTGGATATGTATAGCAGAAAACAAAACATTTTTTTCTTCAAAATTGTCGCTTTTTTTATTTATAGCACAAAAAATAAAAACCGCAGAGGTAATCAAATACCACCAAAAGAAAGCCATTTGTGGGGGAAAAAAAAAAAAAAAATAAAAAATTTTGTTTTGGGTACAGCGTCGCATGACCGCGCAATTGTCAAAGCGGCACAGTGCCGTATCGCAAAAAATGGCCTGGTCATTAAGGGGGAAAATCCTTCCGGGGCTGAAGCGGGAAAAAAAAAAAAAAAAAAAAAAAGAGAAAGAAGCTAATTTGTACCTTAGAGCATCTCCCGGCGCTCACGTGACTCCTCGGATCTTCCGGGGCTGAAGTGGTTAAAGGAGAAGTCCAGCCTGAGCTTCTCTTATGGGTCACAGGAGTACAATTTGATTTGCACTCCTGTGAACCGTTTTCAGTAGAGATCGGTCTGAAGGCCGCTGACATCACCAGGAATCAGTCGAGGTACCGCTTCATCCTGACTAAAAGTCTGGATCTACCATCTGCCTGGACTGATGGCAGTCTCAGCGAGCCGCTGAGACGGCCGCTCCCCGCCTCTCTACAGCTCAGTGCTCCATTGAGCGTGGAGGAGCAGAGGGGAGAGATGCTGACTTACAGTCAGGATCTGCCAGTGCTGAGTTAGTGCCCATGATGAGGGGAGGCTGTAGCCGAGAGGGAGCCGGCTGCTGGAGGCTGTACGAGCGGGACGTGGGGAGGACGGGTCAGGGGGTTTTGGTGCGGGGGGGGGGCGGCAAAAAAGCCACTGCCCCCCCCACCGCAAAGTGCCACACAAGACACAGCCCTGCCAACATGTCACACTTCAAAATTGCGCCCGCTCGTGGAATGGCAACAAACTTTTACCCTTAAAAATCTCCATAGGCGAAGTTTAAAAAAATTCTACAGGTTGCATGTTTTGAGTTACAGAGGAGGTCTAGGGCTAGAATTATTGCTCTCACTCTACTGATCACGGCGATACCTCACATGTGTGGTTTGAGCACAGTTTTCATATGTGGGCGCTACTCACGTATGCTTTCCCTTCCGCACGTGAGCTTGTCAGGACACAAAAAAAAAAAAAAAAAAAAAAAAAAAAAAAATTTAAAACCATATAAAAATAAAAAAAATGTCAAATAAGAAAAAACAAGTGTCACTTTTATTCCTATTACAAGGGATGTAAACATCCCTTGTAATAGGAAAAAAGCATGACAGGACCTCATAAATATGAGATCTGGGGGGGGTCAAAAAGAGCTCAGAGCTCACATTTACACTAAAATGCAATAAATAAAATATGGCCCTTTAAGAGCTATGGGCGGAAGTAACGTTTTGACGTTGCTTCCGCCCTACATTGTTATGGAGACAGTTGGGGGCCCTCTTCCCCTCACTCGTCTCCATGCCCGGCAAGGGTTAAGATACGATCGCCGCTGCCGATGGCTCCTATAAGCGGAGGAGGGCACCGGAGCGCAGTGGGAGGGGGGCCCTCTCCCTCCGCCGATAAATGTGATCTCGCGGAGAATCCACCACAGAGACCACTTTCATCTGAAACCAGACCGCTCACTGAAGAGAAGAGGATACCAGGGCTATGGTAGCTAGCTACTGCCATAACAAAGATATACCTCTTCAAAGTACCAATGTAGAACGATGGTGGGCGGTCCGGAAGTGGTTAACCGCTATCGACCAGCGCGCCGTTGTACGTCAGCAGAATGGCACTGGCAGGCAAAAGGGCGTACAAGTACGTCCCCTTTAAGAAGAGGTGTCACATGCCCACCCGCCGTGGTCTCTGACCGCTGGTCCCATGGACTCAATGACCGCAATCATATCATGGAGAGGAAGAAAAGGGAGATGCTTATGTAAATGAAGCATTCCCCGTTCTGCCTACTGACAGGACAGTGATCTACTGCTCTCTGATCACTGTGCTGTGTGTTCAAGCCCAGCCCCCTCACAGTTAGAATCACTCCCTAGGACACACTTAACCCCTTCACTGCCCCTAGTGGTTAACCCCTTAACTGCCAGTGCCATTTACACAGCAATCAATGCATTTTTAATCACACTGATCGCCATATAAATGGCAATGGTCCCAAAAATGTCCAATGTGTCCGCCATAATGTCGCAGTCCCAAAAAAAAAAAAAAAAAAAAAAAAAAAAAAAGGGGGGGGATATAGCAGATCGCTGTCATTACTAAAACTAATAAAAACAATTAAAAAAAATACTATAAAACTAACCCCTATTTTGTAGATGCTATAAATTTTGCGCAAACCAATCAATATATGCTTATTGCGTTTTTTTTTTTTAACCAAAAATACATATCGGCCTAAACTAAGGGAAAAAAAAAAAAAAAAGTTTTTTTTTTTTTTTTTTTTAATATTTTTGGGGATATTTATTATAGCAAAAAATACAGCGTTTTTGTGTTTAAAAATGGTCATTTTTTGTTTATAGCGCAAAAAATAAAAACCGCAGAGGCGATTAAATACCACCAAGAAAGTTCTATTTGTGGGGGAAAAAAAAAAAAAAAAAAACCAGGACATCAATTTTGTTTGGGTACAGCTTTACACGACCGTGCTATTGTCAGTTAAAGCAACGCAGTGCCAAATCACAAAAAACGCTCTGGTCTTTGGGCAACCAAATGGTCCTGGGCTGAAGTGGATAAAGAAAGTTATGTAATTTGCCTATTGAACTTGCTGCCAATTTATCAGTTAGGAAAATACTACAACAATGTCCAAAAGAAGAGAAAAATCCTAGCAATTAGCCTAGGTTCACATTGATGTGATTTGACATGTCAAATCAGGGGCTATTGCTGGCGATGTTACTGTCCAAATCAGTGCGACACCACACCCATTCCCAAAAGTAGTTTCTGTACTACTTTTGGTGACTTCAGGTGCAATTTGTATAGACATCTGTGTAGGAACCTGCAGAGAGGTCTCTGAAATCACCCAGAAGTTGGATTGATAACCTGGACTAAAGGGGAAAAAAAAAAAAACCTATGTGAATAATACAATTAGGAAATGACTAACCTTATAAAATGAAGGTATAGATGATCTCCCAGTTGGTCTTCACTAATGGCATCTATGTGGTCTTCATTACAGTTCTGTGGGACCATCAATGAGCCTTACACTCCACATAAAGGAGACTCACTAAGTAAAAACTGGAGGTCTGGTATAAATGTGAGGAGAGGATTGAATTTCCTAATTGATGGGAGATTCTGATTGGCCAACACACAGGAGCTGATCATTTAATATGACTGGAATGGGCTGTAGAAGGGTGGAGCAGGAAGGACCACATGAATGGGGTTTGGAAATGTGAGCCTGAAAGGAAAGCTGGCTACACATTAGTAGCAGGAAGATTTTTGGTAATGTATACAGCTGTGTTTTTGGAAAAGTAGAACTTTATAGAAGATGGTGAAAGTGAAAACAGTTGCTGCAGATAAATGATACTTTTATGTGTTCTTCTGTGCATTGTAAAAACATTCTGGTGTAAATAGATGTGTATGGTCAGTGGGCTAGAGTATGGAGTATTTGTAGGTTCTTTTGGTATAACTGCAGGTATTATAATGCCTTCCCAAAAAAAACTTTTTGAATTAAAAAAAAAAAAATAAGACACAGTAAAGTTAGCCCAATTTTTTTCTTTATATTGTGAAAGATAATGTTCTGCTGAGTAAATTGGTACTCAACATGTCATGTTTCAAAATTGTGCCCGCTCGTGGAATGGCGACAAACTTTTTTTTTTTTTTTTTTTCCCTTAATTTCCATAGGTGATGTTTAACCACTAAAGCCCCGGAAGGATTTGCCACCTTCCTGACCAGAGCACTTTTTGCGATTTGGCACTGCGTCGCTTTAACTGACAATTGGGCGGCCGTGTACCCAAAAAATTGATGTCCCTTTTTCCCCACAAATAGAGCTTTCTTTTGGTGGTATTTGATCACCTCTGTGGTTTTTAATTTTTTCTCTATAAACAAAAAAAGTGCAACAATTTTGAAAAAAAAGTTATTTATTTATTTTTTACTTTTTGCTATCATAAATATCTCCAAAAAAAAATATATTAAAAAAAAAAAAAAAAAAAATGAAAAGGCCGAATTGTATTCTTCTACATATTCACAATCGCAATAAGCATTTGATTTGCGCAAAAGTTATAGCATCTACAAAATGGGGGATAGTTTTATGGCTTTTTTTTTTTTTTTTTTTTTTTTTACTTTACGTGACTGTAACATTATGGCGGACACTTTTGGCGCTATTTTGGGATCCTTCACATTTATACAGCGATCAGTTTGATTGAAAAATGCACTGACTACTGTGTAAATGTGACTGGCAGTGAAGGGATTAACCAGGAGGGGGTGCAGTGTGATAGACACTGATCACCGCTCCCGATCACAGGGAGCTATGATCAGTGTCAGTGTCACTAGGCAGAACGAGGAGATGCTTGTTTACATTAGCATTTCCCCGTTCTTCCTCTCCGATTGCGGGTATCCCCGCGGACATCAAATCTGTGGGACTCGTGGAGTTCGCAGCAGGCGCCTGCTATCCGGACTTTGTGAGATCACATACAATGTGATTTCGTGGAGCGGAGCCAACCTGCCGCAGTAAAACTGTGGCGGCTGGTCCGCAAGCGGTTAAATGTCTACAGGTTGCATGTTTTCTGAGTTACAGAGGTCTAGGGCTAGAATTATTGCTCTTGCTCTACCGATCGTGGCGATACCTCATGTGTGTGGTTTGAACACTGTTTTAATATGTGGGCGCTACACATGTATGCGTTCTCTTCTGCACGCGAGCTCGGCAGGACAGGGCGCTTTTTCTTTTTTTCTTTACTTTTACTTTTTTTTTTTTTTTTTTTTTTAAATAAATGGTGTCACTTTTATTCCTATTACAAGGAATGTAAATATCCCTTGTAATAGAAAAAAGCATGACAGGACCTCTTAAATATGAGATCTGGGGTCAAAAAGAACTCAGATCTCATGTTAACACTAAAATTCAATTCAAAAAAAAAAAAAAAAAAAATTGACATTTAAAAAAAGAATTTAAAAAAGTGGCCCTTTAAGAGCTATGGGCGGAAGTGACGTTTTGACTTCGCTTCCGCCCTGCAATATCATGGAGACGGGTGGGGGCCATCTTCCCCTCACTCATCTCCATACCCAGCCAGCAGAAGGACCCGATTGCTGCCGACAGCTCTGGTAAGAGGCAGAGGGCACCGGAGCGTGGCCCCTCTCCCACCACCGATAAAAGTGATCTTGGGGCGAATCTGCCGCAGAGACCACTTTTATCTTGAAGCGGACCGCCAGCCGAGCAAGAGGATACCGGGGTTATGGCAGCTAGCTTCTGCCATAACAATATCCATCCTCAAAGTAAGGATGTATATTGGCGTGGGAGGCAGGAAGTGATTAAGCAATATGGCCCACTCATGGCTTCACTGGGCATACTTAAGCAATATGGCAGGCTCCTGGCTGTCTTGGACAGCTCCTGGTTTCTTTGGGCACACTTAGGCAGTATAGCACGCTCCTGGCTGTCTTGCACAACTCATTGGGTTGTAAAACACTTCAGTCACTGTGTACCAAGGTCCCAGGCCTAATTTAGTCTGAGAACCTCCAGAGCCAAGAGCTGCTGACATCCTTCCATACAGAGTGGGTTGTAAGGCGTAGTGTAAGGTATATTCATGGGCGCCAGACACTTCTTGAATGCAAAAAGATTGTATTTCACTTGAACATAACTTTGGGAGAGAGGGTTTAGGGCTAGGACACCCTTAAGGTATTTGCAGTGTTTATTGGCAGACTCTGAGACTTCTACAGGTAGACAGCCATGGAGGGAAAGGCATCGATCAAGACTCCATATCTGCATGTGTAGGAATGTGGTCTCCTATGGCAACAGTCTTATAACAGTTCCTAACACAAGTTGTAACAAACTACTTTACTTTCTCTACAGTCACTACTTGTAGATTCTCAACCCACTGAGCTCCCAGTCTCTCTCACTAGACTTGCTGATTCACTGCCACCGAATCCTGCGAGCGCTTCCAATCTTCACTTAAGTATCTTCCTCAAGCGTCACCCCCGCTTCTCTGCTGGGTCCCTATCTTGGCACTCCAGATACTTATCAAGCTTCACCCCACTGGCCTGCTCGGTCCCTGGCTTGACCCACAAGGCTGCTCTGCAAGCGTCACCTCCGCTGGCTGGGTCCCTGGCTCGTTATCTGCTGAAGTTTCCCAATTCTCCACCGTCCCCGGGTTGGTGAGAATACTGCTCCGGTACTTGCTTCAGCTACTCACTGTGGTCCCTGCTAAAAAGGTGGTTTGTCCCTTAGTGGCCACAGCTTCCCCTCTACCTCCGACCACGACAGGTTCTACGGCCGACAGAACCATCACTTCTGGTTGGAGTGCAAGCTGCAATCCCAGCCCTGCTCTGCTCTCTTGCTTCTGGATAGGCCCTCAGACAGCCTAGCAGCCAGATCTGCCCGGGATAGGCCCAAACTCTGGCCTAGCAGCCCGGGCAATACAATAGACGTCCACCCAGACAGCCATCCAGGTGGCACAGAACATAGATCACCTGACTCCACCCAAATATATAGGTTCTCCCAGCAGGCTAAAGGATTTAAGAAAAGCCCTGCCCGTTGGCTGAGATACCACATATACTTCTAATCTGTCCTTGCTTTGCACTTCTCTTATCTAATGTCACCAGGTATCCGGTGCCCAGTGGCATAAGAGAGAAGTACAGCAATTCCAGACTTGGGGTGAACTCAAATGATCCCATCTCCTTATACTTCAAGAAATCTCCAGAAGACAGGGGGAAGTAGCAGAACAGCATCTTGTGAGACACTGAACAGCCCTAAGTAATCAATCCCTCCACTGCTTAGAGTAGCTAACTAAATTTGTCTAACAGGCTACTCTGACCTAGGAGGGTGCTGCATACTATTATTGTACATTCCTGTCCCTCAACTTCTTGGGTGTTCTCAATATTCTAGTCTCAGGCTATTGTGGCTTTAAAAAAAGTTTATTTTATTTTTCCCACCTGTTGTCCCTTGCATTTTCTTTATTTTTTAGTGGAACTTTGAAAAGTTTGAATGTAAAAACTTTGGAAATCATGTTTACTATCTGGTAGAAATGGCTGCCATGTCCGGTTTGGAATTCTTTTGTAGCTCTATAGTTTTAAAGTAGAATTTCAGGCACCGCCTAACCAATCATGGGCGTTCTGCTGACGAATGAAACATGGACATCAATGCATCTCTATAAAAAAAAATGGATGTTGACGGATCCAGATCATCCATATTTCCATAGAGATGCATTGATGTCCATGTTTCATCCGTCAACCGAACGTCTGTGTGAAAGGGGCCTAAGGCTGGCCATACATGAGTCATATATTTTATTTGTCATTCATCCAGCGGGTTGAATGAAAGGAAAATGACTATTTGCCCATCCACACACACGATGTGGATGGGGAAATCATTCCCGCTAAGCTATTCTGACAGCATTGGGATTTTCCTGCCATCAAGATACTCATCCTCACCCCCTATAGCTATAGTTGGTGGCACTGATCAAGAGAATTTTTCTCCCTTCGCCTTTCAGGACAGCACCTTGGAGAGAGCGTAGCTCCACCTCTTAGACAGGAAACACTGCGTGACAACGCCCCTTTAAAAAGCAGCTGCTTCCACCATGCCATCAGTTTTAGTGTTTCCTCCGCCATGGTGGAAGCACTGCTTGGGGAACCAGAGGGGCTGCGCTCTCTCCAAGGAGAGGGTTTTGGCAGGACCTCCACGTTTGAGTACTCAGACCAACCCAGCTCCTTCCTTTACGTGAGGAGGGTGCTCCGGTGTCCTTTCCTTCTCCGGCTCACAGGAGTAATGGTCTGCCGGAAGTTTTCCACCCGGGGTGTTCGGGGGGCCGCGGTTGTGCTCAGTAAGAGCGTCCATGCCAGGCCTCTGCATGGCGGCGCCGAATCCCGGACAGCAGGTGATGTCAGTTCCGGTGGGCGGATACTTCCGGCGGGGCGTAGCAGCGATTGGTTCCTGCTGCTGGAACGCAGGAGGAAGGGGCGGGTCCTCTGGCCGGGACTTCCTTTTGTTTGGCACATGGAGCCTAGTACACAGTGCAGCAGCTGCGGATTGCACTATGGAGACAGCGGAATCGTCAGCAGCAATGGCGGATGCAGGCGCCCAGGTTCCCGGCCAGGCCCAGGTAGGAGAGGTGCGGTGGCACCTCTTTCCTTTTTATATCACTGGGTGTTTTATCTTTGATGTGGTTATTCAAAAACCTGCTGCTGTCTGCTATGGGGTAACAGTTTCCATTAGCAGTTCAGCAAAGGAGTGAGACTCTGGGCACTTAGGGTGTTGGCTGGAGGTACTACTTTTCTCTGAAGCCTTAGTTCTAAAGGACCTGGGTTTTTTCTTGTTTCTCTGTTTCAGAAAGCTACTGCCAAATCAGAGAGAACAGGGAGAAAGTGCCCCTCATGCAAAAATCCTTTAAGGGACTCTTGGCCCAAACCACTGTGCAAATCCTGCATTGTGGATTTAGTAAAAGAAGAATCCTCACAAGAGTGCAAAGAGCTCTTATCTTCTGTGAGGAAGGAGTTAGCAGAGGCCCTAGGGACAGTGCGTTCCCTTGTAAAGCACGGCCAGAGTTCCAGCCAAGAGCAGAGTTCTCACTCCAGTTTCCCTCAGTCCACTTCCAGACAGGTGGAAAGTGAGTCGGAGGAGGAAAGGGAAAGCATTCCACCCTCAACCATTGATCTGAGGAGGAGGAGGTGGAAGAAGAGTCAAGATCATCTAGATATAAGCTGTCACTTGAGGAGGTGGATGAATTACTCAAGGCAATTTATACTACCCTGGAGATCCAGGAAGAAAAGGCTCAGCTGTCTGTGCATGATAAGATGTACCTGGGGCTGGAGGAAATTAAACACAGGGTGTTTCCTGTGCATAAAGTGTTAACAGACACTATTAAAAAGGAATGGAAGAACCCAGAGAGGACAGTTTTTTTCTAAAACCCTCAAAAGGAGGTTTCCTTTTGAGGAGAATGAGGAACTATTGTGGAATAAAAAACCAAAAATAGACGCTGCCTTTTCTCAAGTATCTAGGAAGACTGATTTGGCTTTTGAGGACATGGGTATTCTCAAAGATGCTATGGATAAGAGGGCAGATGGGCTACTGAAGAAAGCCTGGGACTCATCTCTAGCTAATCTTAAGCCAGCAATGGCAGCTACGGTTGTGGCTAGGAATCTGGAGTGCTGGTTAGAGCAACTTAAAAATCATGTTGTGGCAGGTACCTCCAGAAAGGACTTATTGGAGTCCTTCCCTACCCTGCTTAAGGCAGTAAAATATATGGCAGATGCCTCTGCAGAATCTATCAGGATGTCAGCCAGGTCCTCTGCGCTTGTTAACTCAGCAAGAAGAGCACTCTGGCTAAAGACCTGGTCAGGGGATTCAGCTTCTAAAGTAAAACTGTGCGGAATTCCCTTTTCAGGAGACCTGATGTTTGGGCCAGAACTAGAGACTGTCCTTGACAGGACAGCAGACAAGAAGAAAGCTTTCCCACAGAAGAAGAAAACGGTACAGCAGGGGAAAAATTTTCGTCCTTTTCGACAAACCGATAAGGAAAAGGACCACACACAGAAGAGACCCTGGTCTTCTCAGAGAGGAAGAGGTAGAGGTGGGGTACTCTTTAGAACCCCAGAACAAACCCCTAAAAAACAATGACCATCTAGTAGGGGGGAGACTACAGGACTTCTTACCAATCTGGGAAAAAACAACAAAGAGTCCTTTTGTTCTGGGGTTAATCAAAAAGGGTTATCAATTGGAATTCTCACAAAGCCCCCCAAGTCGGTTTTACATCACAAACCTGCCAAAGGATCGGGAAAAGGCTCTGGCCATGAAGTCTCTGTTACAGGAACTGATGCAACAGAAGGTCATTTCCCAGGTTCCGAAAGATCAAGAGGGGAAGGGGTTTTACTCCCACATTTTTATGGTCAAAAAGCCATCAGGAAAGTTCCGCCTGATTCTCAATTTAAAGGTTCTAAATCGATCCATAAAATACAAAAAATTCAGGATGGATACGATTTTCTCAGTAAGGAATTTGCTAACCCCCAAATGTCATATGGCTTCCATCGATTTGAGAGATGCCTATCTCCATATACCAATAGCGCCCCCATCACAAAGGTTCCTGCGTCTTGCAGTCAATCTGGGGGGAGGGGAGATTTGGCACCTGCAGTTTCGGGCTCTGCCTTTCGGTCTTTCCTCTTCTCCCAGGGTATTCACAAAAGTGATGGCGGAATCTTTGGAGCCCCTGAGACTGAAGGGGATTTCAATAGTACCCTATTTGGACGATCTGCTACTGTTTGCAGACTCAAGGGGTCAAGTAGAGGTCAACCTACAGACAGTTCAGACACATTTAAGAGGTTTGGGATGGCTTCTCAATCTTCAGAAGTCAAACTTAATTCCATCTCAAAGGGTAAGGTTTCTGGGGTACAAAATAGACTCGATAGAACAGAAAATTTTTCTACCCCAGGAGAAAATAGAGAAGATGCAGTTGACCCTGATAACACTTCAATCCAACGCAGAGATCTCTGTAAGACAAGCCATGTCTGCTCTGGGTCTGTTGACAGCAGCAATTCCTTCGGTACAGTGGGCCAGATTGCATTCCCGTCCTCTGCAATCGGATATCCTGATGAATTGGTCATACCAGGAACCTCTGGAGAAGAAATTCAACTTGGGGGCAAGAGCAAAAAGGTCTCTCTGGTGGTGGAGGAACCTAGGAAACGTTTCAAAAGGGCTTCCTTGGGTCTTTCCGGTAACCAGAAGGCTGACTACAGATGCCAGCGCCTGGGGATGGGGAGCTCACCTGGAAGAAAAAATGGTTCAGGGAGTTTGGACCAAACCAGAAGCAAGAAGATCTTCAAATTGGAGAGAGTTAAAGGCTGTTCACTTAAGCCTCCTCTCCCTCCAGGAATTTCTAGTGAATCAACATGTCCAAATATTGTCAGACAATATGACGACAGTATTATATTTAACAAAGCAAGGGGGCACAAAAAGCAAAACCCTAATGGGTCTAGCGCATCAGATCCTAAGATGGGCAGAGAACAATGTGGCCTCTCTATCAGCAGTCCATCTAAAGGGGACGGAAAACACCTTAGCAGATCTCCTCAGCAGGAAAGAAATAAGGGAAGCAGAGTGGTCTCTCAATCAGGAATTATTCGAAAAGATTTCCAAGAGTTGGGGTCATCCCCAAGTGGACCTCTTTGCAAAAGAGGAAAATGCAAAAATACCAGTCTTCTTCTCTCTTCAGAGACAGGATCAAGCTCTCGGAGTAGATGCGTTAGCTCACAAATGGGACTTCCATCTGTCCTACGCTTTTCCCCCGTTCCAACTGATACCAAAGGTGTTAGCCAAATTCAGATTGGAGTCCACGGAGCTAATATTAATAGCTCCTTATTGGCCAAAAAGACCCTGGTTTTCAACCTTGATGAACCTCTCAGTGAAACCTGCTTGGAGATTACCAATCAGGACAGACCTGTTGAGTCAGGGCCGAATTCTCCATCCAGATCCAGCTTACCTCAAACTAACAGCTTGGTTTCTGAAGAACAAATCTTAAGACGAAAGGGTTTATCAGAGAGGCTTATTTCTACCCTTCTTGCAAGTAGAAAAAAAGTGACGAGAGACATTTACTTTAAAGTCTGGAAGATCTATAATTCTTGGTGTTCCAGTAAAAACTTTGATTTTCGTACCACATTTTCAGTTTTGGAATTTCTTCAAGAGGGATTGGAGAAGGGGTTAGCAGCAAGTACGCTCAAGACGCAGGTAGCTGCTTTATCAGTTTTTTTGGAAAGAACCCTGTCAGGGGAACCTTTAATAATCAGATTTTTTAGGGCAATGGCAAAAGTAAAGCCTAGACCTGTTGTTAGTTTTCCCAAATGGGATTTATCTTTAGTTCTTCAGGGTCTAACTATGGCACCGTTTGAACCCATAGAAGAAGCATCATTACGTTTCTTGACGTTAAAGACTATTTTATTGGTAGCAGTAACTTCCGCACGTAGAATTAGTGAGTTACAAGCCCTTTCAATTAAAGAGCCCTTCATGAGATGTCTACAGGATAGGGTAGTCTTAAGGACGGATCCAGCATTTCTACCAAAGGTGGCTTCAGTTTTTCACCGTACACAGGAAATCATTCTCCCTACTTTTTGTCCTTTACCTTCGGGAGCAGGAGAAGAAGCTTTCCATACCCTTGATGTCAGGAGGTGCCTGCTTAAATATTTGGAAAGAACAAAGGAAATCAGAAAGTCATCCTCACTCTTTGTTTTAATGGAAGGTACTCACAAAGGAGGTAAAGCTTCCAAAAGCACCCTTGGAAGATGGTTAAAGCAGGCCATCAAAGAGGCATACATATCTTTGGGTCTGGAACCTCCGGAAGGGGTATTACCTCATTCTACTCGAGCAGTGGCGGCATCATGGGCAGAAAGGGCTGGGGCATCTCCTGAGCAAATCTGCAAGGCTGCCACATGGTCCAGTTTTTCGACCTTCATAAGGCACTACCGCTTGGATCTACTATCAGCCTCGGACCAATCATTTGGTAGGAAGGTTTTGCAGGCAGTAGTCCCACCCTGAAGTAAGTTTCTCGGTTATCCTCTCCAAGGTGCTGTCCTGAAAGGCGAAGGGAGAAAACCTTAGTTAGACTTACCGGTGACGGTATTTCTACGAGCCTTTCAGGACAGCAGCCTACTTCCCTCCCTTGGTTATCATATGTAAAGTATAATTATAGGACCTGGTAATTGTCTGATTATATTTTCCAGCATGTCGGAGGATTTCTCGGTAACAACTGATGGCATGGTGGAAGCAGCTGCTTTTTAAAGGGGCGTTGTCACGCAGTGTTTCCTGTCTAAGAGGTGGAGCTACGCTCTCTCCAAGGTGCTGTCCTGAAAGGCTCGTAGAAATACCGTCACCGGTAAGTCTAACTAAGGTTTTCCAATAGGCTGGTTGTACATAAGTTGTTCAATTGATGGACTTGTATACGACCAGCCTGCCCATACATGGATCGAAGTCGGTCAGTCCCTGCTGAACCGGCCAAATTTCAATCCATGTATGTCTAAGAAAGATTTGTATTCTTGCCTTCTTTCAGCCAACCTCAGTGTGGTCGTGTGGTGACTGCAGGGGAGAAGAGAGAGCTCGAACAAGACTGGCAAAGCTTTGACTGACACGGGAGCCATATCGGCCTCAAAATGGGTAAGTATACAGATCTTACTTACACAGGTTGTTCAGAATAGGTCTTAGGCTCGATTCACACCTATGCATGTTGCTTTTGAGCGTTTTTGGAGGTTTTTTTTTCATGCTTGCCACGTTTTTGAGTAGCGTTTTTGCTTTTTTTTTTTTATTTTTTTTTTTTACAGTCTTAAAAAAAATTAAAAAAAAAAAAAAAAAAACGGCAAAAACGGTGCACTTGCGTTTTTGATGCTTGTCCATTGAATTCTATTACATGCAAAACGCTGCATTTTGCATGAAAAAAAGTCCCTGACCCTTTCCAAAAATGCAGAGAAACAAAAAGGCATTGATGTGAACATGTTCCATAGGAACCCATGTTAAAAAATTCCCGTGCATTTCTGCAAAATGCATCAAAAAACGCGCTAGTGTGAATGGAGCCTTAGGAGGGAACAGTTTTAAGGTTAGTTGGTGCCTGGAATGCTATACTAATGCCGCGTACACACGATCGGACTTTACGGCATACTTGGTCCGGCGTACCGGATTTCGTCAGACAATTCGATCGTGTGTGGGCTCCAGCAGACTTTGTTTTCTCAAAAGTTTGACGGACTTAGATTTGAAAAATGTTTCAAATCAATCCGACGGACTTGAGTCTGGTCGAAAAAGTCCGCTCGTCTGTATGCTAGTCTGATGGACAAAAACCGACGCTAGGGCAGCTGTTGGCTACTGGCTATGAACTTCCTTGTTATAGTCCGGTCGTACGTCATCACGTACGAATCCATCGGACTTTGGTTGTAGGCAAGTCCGTTCATTCGGAAAGTACGTTGAAAAGTATGCCGTAAAGTCCGGTCGTGTGTACGCGGCATTACTCTCTCCTAGGTTGTTGGGTGTGAGGCAAATTTAGTTTGGCTCTTCTGTAGGCCGAGGAGCAGAGGTTTGTGACCGGAGGCTGTGCAGTGCTTTAGCGGTTGCTGGCCTGTTGCATCCCCCTTTTCTCCCAGAGTGTTTCAGAACCTAGAGGGAGGGAGAGCAGGGCAAGCAACCTGAATATTTATGGGAGTACCACCATTTCCAGGGTAGATGGGCTCAGAAGGTGAGGAAGAGGAGAGAGGGACCCCAACAGCCAAGGCGGAGACAGCAGTGGGGGTGACCACAGCAGATCTGGAGTCAGGAAGCTCCAAGCTGGGACTGAGTACCAAACCAGCCACCACTTAAGGGAGAAGATACAGTGAAGTGCAAGACAGCCAGGGGCACACCACTTCTCCTCCATTTCATAATAGAGCAGCCAGGTACAGTCAGGTGCTGCATCACCACTCTCCTTTTACTTGGACAGCTACTACTTGTACTACTTGTACTGACACTGCTGTGCAATACAGCTCTCATCTTATTACAGAGCAGCCAGAGACTTGGCAAGTCCTCAGTTTTTCTTGTACAAAGTTCTACAGTTTATCCAGTCCGGGTTATCCCATGCTCCCCTCCCATCCAAGTTCATTGTCCCCCAAAGACAAAACCCCTAGACTGTTTATTGAGTAGTTTGTAAGCATGTGGAAAATACCATGTACTTCACTGTGGGTGCTGTAAGCAATAGTTATAGGCCCAAAAAACAGAGGCTTCTTCAGGAGGTAGCACCACAATTTATATTAGTGTAGATGTGGAAGCTTTTAGGGCAGTCATCGCTGGTATCTTTATTTGGTTTGGTCAACTTGCAGTGATCTGGTATCTAAGGAACAGTATGTGTCTGTGGTTTGCTGATCTTGTCCCTGAAGTGGTGTATTGTGGCTGGGGGTTTGACATGGGTTACTAGTTCCAAAGACCTAGGGATTGTTTTGTTCCTGTGGTGTCTTTAACCACCTCCTGTCCGCCATATTGTATAATGATGGTGGTAGGGTGGTTCCCTCGTTCTGGGATGACGTTGTCCCAGTCTCACTGCGCATGTGTGCGCCGATCGCCAGTGCGCAGTGTCCCTGGGACATGGCGCTGCCCCGATCTCGGTGAAGACCCCAATGATTGGCTGTGTTCAATCACATGTAAACAAGGGAATGCTGGTTATTGGCTTTCCTCTCCTCACAATGACAGCGCGCCAATCAGCGGCATTTCCTCAAAGGGAAGATCTGCACAGATAATCAGGGTACTAATTATCAGTGCCGCCTCATCAGTGAAGGAGAAAAATTACTTAATTTTCTAACAAACTCATTTTTTTTTTTTTTTTTATTGCAAAAAAAATTAAAAACCTCAGTGGTTATTAACCACTTTTCATCTGTAAAAAATAAAATTAATAAATCCGTGCTTATGTGTTACCCCCTCTGCTGGTTGTGGCCATAGAGAACATTTATCCTCCAAAAATTGGTATAATAAAGGTAACCTCTAGGTGTTCTCGCCTAATAGTTTAACAAAAAAGATTGATCCGTGAGCGCTTTGACACCCTGTTAAAAAAAAAAAAAAATGAATTTATAAACCGTGCTAGTATGTTGCACCCTCTGTCGGATGTAACCATAAACGGTTATCCTCAAAAAAATTGTTTGATGTATTACGACGTACCTCTAGATATTAGCACTCCTGCTAGTAGGGATGAGCCGAACACCCCCCGGTTCGGTTCGCACCAGAACCCGCGAACGGACCGAAAGTTCGCACGAACGTTAGAACCCCATTGACGTCTATGGGACTCGAACGTTCGAAATCAAAAGTGCTCATTTTAAAGGCTAATTTGCATGGTATTGTCCTAAAAAGGGTTTGGGGACCCGGGTCCTACCCCAGGGGACATGTATCAATGCAAAAAAAACTTTTAAAAACGGCCGTTTTTTCGGGAGCAGTGATTTTAATGATGCTTAAAGTAAAAAAAAAAAAAGTGAAATATTCCTTTAAATATCGTACCTGGGGGGTGTCTATAGTATGCCTGTAAAGTGATGCGTGTTTCCCATGTTTAGAACAGTCCCTGCACCAAATGTCATTTTTAAAGGAAAAAATCTCATTTAAAACTGCTTGAGGGTTTAATGTAATGTCGGGTCCTGGCAATATGGATGAAAATCAGTGAGACAAACGGCATGGGTACCCCCCAGTCCATTACCAGGCCCTTTGGGTCTTGTATGGATATTAAGGGGAACCCCGCACCCAAATTAAAATAAGGAAAGGTGTGGGGCCACCAGGCCCTATATACTCTGAACAGCAGTATACAGGCGGTGCAAACAAGACAGGGACTGTAGGTTTGTTGTTAAGTAGAATCTGTTTGTAATTTTGAACATTTTTAACGTGTTTAGCTCCAGCCAAAAAATCTTTTCTAAGCTTTTTGGAAAACATAGGGAAGGGTTATCACCCCCACTAAATGTAAATAGTCTAGAAGATAACAGGAACGGATCTAGCTGAACACTGTGAGCAGGACGCACTGCACTAAATGTAAATAGCAGGAACGGATCTAGCTGAACACTGTGAGCAGGACGCACTGCACTAAATGTAAATAGCAGGAACGGATCTAGCTGAACACTGTGAGCAGGACGCACTGCACTAAATGTAAATTGCAGGAACGGATCTAGCTGAACACTGTGAGCAGGACGCACTGCACTAAATGTAAATAGTCTAGAAGATAACAGGAACGGATCTAGCTGAACACTGTGAGCAGGACGCACTGCACTAAATGTAAATAGCAGGAACGGATCTAGCTGAACACTGTGAGCAGGACGCACTGCACTAAATGTAAATAGCAGGAACGGATCTAGCTGAACACTGTGAGCAGGACGCACTGCACTAAATGTAAATTGCAGGAACGGATCTAGCTGAACACTGTGAGCAGGACGCACTGCACTAAATGTAAATAGTCTAGAAGATAACAGGAACGGATCTAGCTGAACACTGTGAGCAGGACGCACTGCACTAAATGTAAATAGCAGGAACCTGCAACACCTGGGATGCATATATATACACAATACACTGTAAGTGCAGCTAACTGACTGACTGTTCTGCCTAATCTATCTAACTCAAATCAAATGACACTGTCTCTCTCTCTCTCTATCTCTCAGCACACCGGAACACACACTACACAGGGCCGCCGTGCAGGCGGCCTTATATAGTGTGGGGTGTGTACTAAATCCCCTGAGCCATAATTGGCCAAAGCCACCCTGGCTTTGGCCAATTACAGCTCTCTCTACTGACGGCGCTGTGATTGGCCAAGCATGCGGGTCATAGTGCATGCTTGGCCAATCATCAGCCAGCAATGCACTGCGATGCCGCAGTGAATTATGGGCCGTGACGCGCCACACGAATTTAGCGCGAACGGCCCATAACGTTCGCAATTCGGCGAACGATCGAACAGCCGATGTTCGAGTCGAACATGGGTTCGACTCGAACACGAAGCTCATCCCTACCTGCTAGTAATACCACATATATTTGCTCAGGAGGGTTTAGACAACCTGAAGATCTATGACAAATATTATTGGTATGCCAGAAGCAATATTTTTTTTTTTTTTTTTTAAATTAATTTCATTTGTGCCACAAATTTTGTTGTAAGATGTACATATTGCTTCTGGCATACCACTAATATTTGTCATTATAGATCTGCAGGGTGTCTAACCCCTCCTGATCAAATATGTGGAATTACTAGCAGGAGTGCTAATATCTAGAGGTAATTCTTAATACATCAAACAACTTTTTTGAGGATAACTGTTTATGGTCACATCCGACAGGGGGTGTAACACACTAGCAGGGTTTATAAATTATTTTTTTTTTTTTTTACAGGGCGTCAAACCCCTCCTAGATCAATTATTTTAGTATCACTATTAGGCGAGAACACCTAGAGGTTACTTTTTTTTTTTTTTTTTTTTTTTTTTTATTATACCAATTTTTGGAGGATAAACGTTCTCTATGGTCACATCCGGCAGAGGGTGAAACCCATAAGCATGGATTTATTAATTTTTTATTTTGAGGTCAACTGTTTAAGGTTGCATCCGGCAGAGGGTGTAACACATCAGCACAGATTTATTTATTTATTTTTTAAGTTTACGCGCAGATTCCACCATCACATTTTTCTAAGGTACATATTTAGTGTTGTATCTGGCAGGGGGTATAACACCCTAGTACAAAACTGTTTAATAGGGTTAATGTTTGTCCTTGGGTATTAACTAAGGCACTCTAACATTTAGTGCTGCAACCTGCTGAGGGTGTAACACACACTTTTGCACTAGTCACTCAATTTTTTTTTTTTTTTTTTTTTAAGCAGGCATGCTCTCATCACATATTGATTGAAGACAAACATAAGCAATTAGGGTTACACTTTGCAGAGGGTCTAACATACTATTTACAGGTATTTAAATCAGAACAGCGCCACACCTACATCACTCCCAATCCAACCTGGCAGTATTCCTATAAATTTTAGTCTCCCTATAAATGTATGGCAGCTTATAGGGTGGCGCAGACAGGGGCAAGGCGCAGACATCGTGGCTCTGTCCTGAGTGGCTCTGTCATGAGTGATGCTCAGTTTCACCGATGCAGTTATCAATTCTAAATCATGTCTTCTCTGCTCTTTTACAGGTAATTGTCTCCTATCCAACTGTACATCCCTACTGAACTGGCTTTGACGTTGCTGTTACATATTTTTGGTAATTGTCTCCTGCTGCCATATCTTTAAACTTCCATATTTACTGCTAGCTCTATAACAAATGCACTGCAATAGCAATATTACTGGTGATTGATTCTCAACTCTATGTGGCTTGAGTGATCAAGAGAGGTAATTAGCTTTACGACCCTAGCCTGTGTCTGTATCTGGTCTGGCACTGGCCATCTCCTCCCCATATTCAGGTGTCTCAATCAGACCCAATAATGAGCAACTGAGAAATGTGTCCCAGCTTAGTCTCCCTATGAATTTTAAAGCAGCTTATGGGGTGGCGCAGACATCATGGCTCTGTCCTGAGTGATGCGCAGTTTCACTGACGCAGAATAACTACAGCTGGATGAAGATACAACAAGAACTCTGCTCCACTCTGCAAGACAACACGCAAACCAGCTTTTGACATTTTATATAAAGTCAGTTTCCCACTCTCTATCCACTAACATGCTCCTTATTCTCTTCCTTCTCACATTGGTGTCTTCTATCCTCAAATTATCTTTACTCTATCCCTCCTCTCTACACTGCAGCATGCACATATCACCCTCACTCCTGCCCTCTCCCTACTATGGCACCCATTATCGCCTGCATTTGCTGCACCCACATGCTGACAAACACCAGGGCCACTAGACACGTGCGCTCATGTACATCCCACTCCCACCTTGCCTTCCTCGCCCTTCTCCTAGTCTCGGGTGACATTTCTCCTAATCCTGGTCCGCCATTTTCCAAACGCAAGCCACATATCCAATACCCCTCCCCCTCTGGCAACCACCACAATCCACTCAGTCTAATTTCTATCCCCCTGCTTCCTCAAAGCACCCCACCAATCTCATGCGCCCTTTGGAACGCCCGCTCCATCTGTAACAAGCTAACATCTGTACATGACCTCTTCATCTCTCATGGCTTGAACATACTCGCCATAACAAAAACCTGGCTTCAAAATTTTGACTCAGCTTCTCCTGCTGCCCTCTCCCATGGTGGTCTCCATTGGAGTCACCCAGACCCAACAGACAGAAAGGAGGTGGAGTTGGCTTCCTTCTATCCCCACAAAGCACCTTCCAAGTCCTTCCAGTCCCTCCCTCTCTTCTTTCAAGATGCACTGTATTCGTCTGTTTTCTCCCATTTCGCTGAGGATTGCAGCAATTTATCGGCCTCCTGGGCCGGTATCGTGCTTTCTTGATGACTTTGCTGCCTGGCTACCCTAATTTCTTTCTCGAACATCACGGGACACAGAGCCACAGTAATTACTGATGGGTTATATAGGTATCACTGGTGATAGGGTGTGCCAGTGTCCAATCAGGAAGTTCAACCCCCTATATAATCCCTCCCCCTTGCAGGGATACCTCAGTTTTTACGCCAGTGTCTTAGGTGATGGACGTGTAAAGATGTCCTGTGCTGAGCTCCAAAGGGAATATCCTAAGATCCTATACTGGGGCAAGCCAGGCGAACCGGATCCATTCAAAGTGTCTTTTCATGGCCGAATTGAATGGTACCCGGGCCTCGTGTCCGAAGAAACGAGGTTTTACCCGTAATGCTTCTCTTTTTAGAGAGCTGGACCCCGCAGATCAGAAAATGGCTTTAAACTTCCTAATTTCTGGCGAGGTGCTTTACGGTCCCAGAACTGTTGGATCCCCCTACTGATGGGGGCCCCAGTCTCTGACGGTTTTTTCAAACGGAGCCCACCGTGAGAGGTGAAGATTGGGTCTGTGTAAACGGCACCCTGCGGCTGGATAAGGTAAGAGGAGATTCCACAGAATTTTTGAGTTCTAGTGGCTTTTCTCCTTTAAGGTAAATGCATGCTATGCCTATTGTGACCACCGGGGGCTGCCAAGAGCACAAACCTACACATGCTGACTGATTGTCTCAGGTGTTGTAATCGCTGTGTATGTCCCAGCGTATCAAGCAGGCTGCAAGCAGGTAAGGTGGATGGGGGGATTTCTCATGTTTGAATGTTCCCCCCCAGGCTAGAGAGGGGCCACAGGGGTCTAGAAAGTGGTTATACCACCCGGGCTCTGTGGCCTAATGGCCACCATCTCTGAAGATAGCCGTTCAGGCAAATCTTGTTACCAGTCTCCCTCCTTCCCTCCCCCCATCCCCAGCCTTTTCTCCAGAGCATGACAGGAGAGTCGGCAGTGCGGGAAGCGCTTGTTTTTTTTCAAAACTCGAGGGGGGGGGGGGGGGGGCGGTAGAGGAGGGGGCGGGATGTCAGCACAGAGTGTTTAGACTCCCACTCAGGCCAGCTGCAGGCTATTAAAGGCACTCTGTACAGGTGCACTCAGCCTTCTGAGAGACACAGAGCTGACGGTCGCATGTAAGGTGGGACACAGGCATTCTCCTAGGCAGCATTTACTGAAGTAACACCAGACTGAGCATAGGGTAGCAAGGCTTTTAGCCAGACTACATCGCTCAGCGGACAGTGTTCATTTGTATACCTCACACCTTGTTGCTTTGCACTATGGGTAGAAGAGGTTCAAGCACCCCAGGAACCAGAGACACTAGGGGATCTCGTTCAGGTTCTGAGGGCCCCCTGTCGGCAGCATCCTTCCCCCCTAAAGATGGGCCAGGGACGGCTAGCCAGGGAGAGCCATCGGGGTCAGGGGCTACACCTGCTTCTGGCACTTCAGCCCCTGTATATATTACACAAGAGGTTTTTTTCCTCAACCATTAATGGTCTAGAGGAAAGATTAATGGCCGTGATTACGTCTTCACTCAGTGGAAGAAAAAGCACTAGGCTTTCCTCTGTTCCCCAAGACCCTCAGACAGAGGAGCTCTGGGATAAAGGAGATGAATCCCTTTCAGAGGATCGGGATGGATGATTCCTCTTCGGAGGATTCAGGTGGAGAGGGACCCTCTGCGACTTCCCAAGAGGAGAAAGTCTTAGTGCAGATCCTCACTGGATTGGTCCGCTCCACATTTAAGTTGCCCATACCTGAAACTGCTAAAGAATCCTCTGCTGCTTTGGGGTCACTGAAACCTTTCCAAGCAGCACATGCTTTTCCTGTTCATACTTTACTTGAAAAGCTTATTTAGTCTGAGTGGGATCACCCAGACAAACGTTTTTTTCCGCCGAGAAAGTTTTCAACACTTTATCCGATGGAAGAAAAGTTTATTAAGATGTGGGGAATACCAGCTATTGATGCCGCCATTTCCTCCATAAATAATAGCCTGACTTGTCCTTTAGACAATGCTCAGATGCTCAGGGATCCTGTAGATAAAAGGATAGAATCCCTATTGAAGGATGTTTTCTCCTTAGCAGGATCAGTGGCCCAACCTGCAATAGCAGCGATTGGAGTCTGTCAATACTTAAGAGACCATGTTAAGCAGGTCATCAAAGTATTACCTGAACAGCAGGCCCAGGGGTTTGCTAACCTTCCAGCGGCCTTATGCTTTGTGGTTGACGCCATTAGAGATTCTATCGTGCAAACCTCCCGTCTTTCACTGGGGTTGGTGCATATACGTAGAATCCTATGGTTGAAAAATTGGTCAGCCGAAGCACCATGTAAGAAGCTACTGGCTGGGTTTCCATTTCGTGGTGCAAGGTTGTTTGAAGAGGACTTGGATAACTATATCAAGAGAATCTCTTGTGGGAAAAGCACTCTCTTACCTGTCAAGAAGAAGAGTAAGCGTCCCTCTTTCAAACGGACTCTTTCCCCAGCGCCGGGGGCTTCAGCCTCCAGGCAGTCTCGATGGCCGCCTCCATCGGGGTCCAGAGACAAGAGTCAACCCCAGGGATAAAAGAAGTCCTGGGGAAAGAAGCCTACTAGGCAAAACACTAAGACCTCTGCATGAGGGGGCGCCCCCGCTCACTCGAGTGGGGGGAAGACTGCGACAATTCTCAGAGCTCTGGCAGGAGGACTTCCAGGACAGATGGGTAGTCTCCACGGTAACCTTAGGGTACAAGCTGGAGTTTCAGGAATTCCCTTCTCCTCGGTTCCTCAGATCAAATGTTCCCAGAGACCCAGAGAAGAAGCAGTCGCTCCTTCTAGCGTTAGAGCGACTTTTGTCGCAGGAGGTCATTATGATAGTTCCCGCAAAGGACCAGGGATTGGGCTTCTATTCCAACCTTTTTACGGTCCAAAAGCCAAATGGGGATGTCAGGCCCATTTTGGACTTAGGAATCAGTTCAGATCCCTTAAGGATTCAATCCTTCCGCATGGAATCAATTCGAACAGTAGTTCCCACCCTGCAGGGAGGAGAATTTCTGGCATCAATAGACATCAGAGATGCATATCTGCATGTGCCCATTTTTCCTGCTCATCAGAAGTTTCTGCGCTTCGCGGTAGGAGGGCGCCATTTCCAGTTTATGGCTCTGCCCTTTGGGATAGCCACTGCACCTCGAGTGTTCACAAAGATCTTGGCTCCTCCTCTGGCCAGATTAAGGGCTCAGGGTATAGCTGTCATAGCATACCTAGACGACCTGCTCTTGATAGACCGGTCGGTAGCCTCTTTGAATGGAAACTTGAGGACCACGGTCAGGTATCTAGAACACCTGGGTTGGATCCTCAACTTAGAAAAGTCTTTCCTAAAACCAGTAAGAAGACTGGAATATTTAGGTCTGATTATACATACAAGCCAGGAGAAAATATTTCTACCCCAGGCAAAGATCACTGCTTTGAGAGAGCTGATTCTGACAGTAAGGACCAAGAAGGGTCCCTCAGTCCGCCTTTGTATGAGGCTACTAGGGAAGATGGTGTCTTCATTCGAAGCAGTTCCCTATGCTCAGTTTCACTCAAGAATGCTGCAACACAGTATTCTGTCGACCTGGAACAAGAAGGTTCAGGCATTAGACTTTCCGATGCACCTGTCGCATGCGGTGCGTCAGAGCCTCAATTGGTGGCTCATACCCGAAAACCTGCAGAAGGGGAAATCCTTTCTACCGGTTACCTGGACGGTGGCAACAACAGATGCCAGTCTGTCAGGTTGGGGAGCAGTTCTGGAACAGGCTGCGGTCCAAGGAGTATGGTCCAAGACAGAGAGGACCTTACCCATCAACATTCTGGAGATCCGGGCGATACATCTAGCTCTAAAAGCCTGGACTATCAGGCTACAGGGTTGTCCGGTCAGGATCCAGTCCGACAATGCCACAGCAGTGGCTTATGTCAATCATCAGGGAGGCACCCGGAGCCGAGCTGCTCAAAAAGAGGTGAACCAGATCTTAGTCTGGGCAGAGATGCATGTGCCATGCATATCGGCAGTTTTCATCCCGGGAACAGAGAATTGGCAGGCGGACTATCTAAGTCGCCAGCAGTTACTTCCAGGGGAATGGTCTCTGCATCCCGACGTCTTTTGGGCCATATGCCAAAGATGGGGGGTTCCAGATGTAGATCTCTTTGCATCCCGATTCAACAAAAAGATAGACAGATTTGTGGCAAGGACAAAAGATCCTCTTGCATGCGGGACAGATGCGTTGGTGATTCCGTGGCATCGGTTCTCACTGATTTACGCATTCCCGCCTATTCTGCTACTACCACGACTCCTTCGCAGGATCAGGCAGGAAAGGAAGTCGGTACTTCTCGTGGCCCCCGCTTGGCCCAGAAGGACTTGGTATGCAGAAATAGTAAGGATGACGGTAGGTTCCCCGTGGACACTACCGGAACGCCCAGACCTGTTATCTCAAGGTCCAGTGTTCCATCCTGCCTTACAAACGCTAAATTTGACGGTTTGGCTATTGAGACCCACGTTCTGAAGAGTCGGGGGCTCTCAGGTCCTGTCATATCTACCTTGATTAATGCAAGGAAGCCAGCTTCCAGGATGATTTATCATAGAGTCTGGAAAGCTTATATAACCTGGTGTGAATCCAGAGGTTGGCATCCCAGGAAATATGTCATAGGTAGAATCCTTGATTTTCTACAGATGGGATTAGAGATGAAGCTGGCCTTGAGTACCATCAAGGGCCAGGTCTCTGCTTTATCAGTATTATTTCAGCGGCCACTTGCTTCGCATTCTTTGGTCCGAAACTTTATGCAGGGGGTGATGCGTCTTAATCCTCCGGTTAAAGCGCCCCTAAACCCCTGGGACTTGAATTTGGTCCTGGCTGTGTTACAGAAACGGCCTTTTGAACCAATAAGTCAGATTCCTTTGGTCTTGTTGACAAGGAAATTAATTTTTCTGGTGGCCATCTCTTCTGCTAGAAGAGTATCAGAATTAGCAGCTCTTTCCTGTAAGGAGCCTTATTTGATTATACACAAGGATAGAGTGGTACTACGCCCTCATCCTAGTTTTTTACCGAAGGTGGTTTCTGATTTTCATTTAAACCAAGACATTGTTCTACCTTCCTTTTTTCCAGATCCCTGTTCTCCGGAAGAGAGATCTCTACATTCGTTGGATGTAGTAAGAGCAGTTAAGGCCTATCTAGGGGCAACTACTCAGATCCGCAAGACGGATGTTTTGTTTGTGCTGCCAGAGGGTCCCAATAGAGGACAGGCAGCGTCAAAAGCTACCATTTCTAAATGGATTCGACAGTTGATCATTCAAGCTTACGGTTTGAAACAGAAGATTCCTCCGTTTCAGATCAGGGCACATTCCACAAGGGCTATTGGTGCTTCTTGGGCAGTGCATCACCGGGCCTCTATGGCTCAAATCTGCAAGGCTGCAACCTGGTCTTCAGTTCATACATTCACCAGATTCTATCAGGTGGATGTGAGAAGGCATGAGGATATCGCCTTTGGGCGTAGTGTGCTGCAGGCAGCGGTACAGGGTCCTCAGGTCTGATTGCACCCTACTTGGTCGTGGTTCCCCCCCCTCAGGTAGCATTGCTCTGGGACATCCCATCAGTAATTACTGTGGCTCTGTGTCCCGTGATGTTCGAGAAAGAAAATAGGATTTTTTAAAACAGCTTACCAGTAAAATCCTTTTCTTTCGTAGGACATCACGGGACACAGAGGTCCCACCCCTCTTCTAATACACTATATTGCTTGGCTACAAAACTGAGGTATCCCTGCAAGGGGGAGGGATTATATAGGGGGTTGAACTTCCTGATAGGGTGTGCCAGTGTCCAATCACCAGTGATACCTATATAACCCATCAGTAATTACTGTGGCTCTGTGTCCCGTGATGTCCTTCGAAAGAAAAGGATTTTACTGGTAAGCTGTTTTAAAAAATCCTATTTTCTCTCCTCTGAAATACCCACCATTATTCTTGGTGACTTTAACATTCCTGTCAATGTTAACAGCCCAACTACAGCTAAACTTCTCAACTTAACCTTATCTTTTGACCTAACCCAATGCACACATACTTCCACTCACTCCAATGGTAATACCCTTGACCTTGTATTCTCCCCTCTCTGCAACCCTGGCAACCTCACCAATACACCCCCTTTCCTCTCTCTGATCACAACTTTCACTGTATCCTTGCCTCCAACCACCCATCCCTCCAAGCAGCAAACAATTACTTGTAGAAACCTTCGCCACTTTAACCCTCTTCTCTATTCTGCTACTGACCATCTATATGACATAATCTCTCCGCTGTCCTGTCCTGACCTGGCCACCTCTGTCTACAACAGTTCACTCTCCTCATCACTAGATGCACTTGCTCCTCTAACCACAAGCAGAATCAGGCCCCGACCGTTACAACTCTGGCAAACTGACAACACTAGAAATCTCAAGAGACATTGCCGTGCTCTTGAATGACTGTGGCGTAAAACCAAATGCCTGCAAGACTTCACCCTATATAAATCTGCCCTTCTAAAATACAATTCCTGCCTCCATGCTGCCAAACAAGCCTACTTTGTCTCTCTCTTATTAATTCCTTGTCATTCAGTCCCCGTTGGCTCTTCTCAACCTTTTAACTCTCTGCTTCGTCCACCACCCCCTCTACCCACTAACTCACTCACTGCCCAAGAGATTGCCAATCACTTCAAAGACAAGATCGATGCAATTCGTGAGGACATCTCCACTGTGCGTATGTCTTCCCCACCCAACATACCTTGCCTAGCAACACATTCAACACTCTCTCTCCTCTTTTGAATTGGCTACTACTGAAGAGGTTACAAAAATTTTCTCAGATGCCCACCTAACCAATTGTCCCTTGGATCCTGTTCCCTCACAACTACCATGGACACCCTCTTCTTCTATCCTATGCTCCCTCACCCACATCTTCAATCTCTCCCTCTCTAGTGGCATCTTCCCCTCCCCTCTAGAACATGCGCAGATCACTCCCATTCTTAAAAAGCCCTCACTGGACCCTACCGACCTGAACAACTTAAGACCCATCACATTGCTCCCATTTACTTCTAAACTTCTAGAACACTTAGTCTACAACCGTCTTAGCTCCTACCTCAATGAAAATAACCTTCTTGACCCCTTACAGTCTGTCTTTCGCTCGCAGCACTCCACGGAAACTGCCTTACTAAAACTCGCTAACGATTTACTAACTGCTAAAACCAACAGCCAGTACTCCATACTCCTACTACTTGACCTCTCTGCGTCCTTTGATACTGTTGACCACCCGCTCCTTCACAATAAGCTACATTCCCTTGGCCTCCGAGATTCTGCTCTATCCTGGTTCTCTGCCTATTTATCACAGTGCTCCTTCAGTGTCACCTACAACTTTGTCTCCTCCTCTTCATTGCCCCTTTCTGTGGGGGTCCCCCAAGGCTCGGTTCTTGGACCCCTTCTCTTCTCTATCTACACCACCTCCCTTGGTCACCTACTAACCGCCCACGGCTTCCAATACCACTTATATGCTGATGACACCCAAATCTATCTGTCTACTCCTCACCTCACTCCTTCAGTCTCCTCTCGCATTACTAACTTACTAACTGACATATCAGCATGGATGTCGCACCACTTCCTTAAACTAAAACTGAGCTTTTAATATCCCCCTCCATGACTTTTCTATCAAAATCAACAATGCAACCATCAGTCCCTCACGCCAGGGTACTAGGTGTAATCCTAGACTCTGACTTGTCATTTCAGCCTCAAATCCAATCATTGTCAAAAGTTTGTAGAATTCACCTCCGTAACATCTCTAAAATTCGCCCCTTTTTAACAAATGAAACCACCAAGCTCCTCATTCACTCCCTCGTTATCTCTCGCCTTGACTATTGCAACTCCCTTCTCATTGGCTTACCTCTCCATAGGCTCCTCCCCTCTTCAGTCTATCATGAATGCTGCTGCCAGACTTATCCACCTTACCAACCGCTCAATGTTTACCAACCCTCTCCTCCAATCCCTACACTGGCTCCCAATCACCTAGCGAATTAAATTCAAAATACTAACCACAACATACAAAGCCATTCACAACTCTGCCCCGAGCTACATCACCTTTCCACTCTTAAGACCTCCTGCTTTCAAGCTGTCATCTCCTCCTCCCATGCTCTGTCTCCAGGATTTCTCCAGAGCCTCTCCCACCCTCTGGAGCTCGCTACCTCCATCTATCTGGCTATCCCCTACTCTTGCTACCTTCAGGTGATCCCTGAAAACTCATCTCTTCAGGAAAGCCTATCACGTCTCCAACGAATCTCCTACCACTTCCACCAGCTCATTCCCCACAGTTACAACCTTTTGTACCACCTGCCCCAAACTATTAGATTGTAGGCTCTTCTGAGCAGGGCCCTCTTAATCCTCTTGTATTTTATTGTATTATAACTGTATTGTCTCCCTTTTTTATATTGTAAAGCGCTGCGTAAACTGTTGGGGCTATATAAATCCTGTATTATAATATTCTACTTGGGTGGAAAAACTTTTTGTAGGAGCAGCAGTGCATTCCTTCTCAAGGTTTTACTTGCTCTTTACTTTCCCTTGCATGGATCCACATATAATCTTTTCACTTCTCACTCGGCCTATAGCAGCATGACGGCCGGGAAGTTGTTATCCTGACTAGGCGTCATATGACATCCAGCGGGATAAGCCGCAATTGCACGTGGTGATGTGTGGCGTGTCGGTCTGACACACCACATCTCTGATCTAGGTAAAGAGCCTGACGGAGGCTCTTTACTACATGATCAGCCGTGTCCAATCACGGTGTAAACAGGAGAAGCCGTGTATCGGCTTTTCCTCTACTCGCGTTGACAGACGCGAGTAGAGGAGAGCCAATCTGCTGCTCTCCTGACAGGGGGTGTCTGCACCAGGGACGTGGCTAGGTCTACAAAAAGATCTGGGGCTAGAGCCCATAGCGTAGTAAAGAAAGTCATATACTTGGGTAGGCATACACATGTATACTTATAATATACGTGTGTGTGTGTGTGTGTGTGTGTGTGTGTGTGTATATATCTCCAGAGAGCCCCCTTACATTAGGGCCCCCAGAGAGCCTCCCCTGCTCTTGGAGACCCCTGCAGAGACTCGGGGCTATGGGCCCCAGATTCTGGGCTAAAGCCACCCCCTAGCGATGTCACTGGTCTGCAGTGATTATCAGTGCAACCCCCTCACACTCGCCCACCCATGGCCAGCAAGGATGACCACCAGGTAAGCACAATGGAGCCCACCAGGGATGGCAATCTGTGCCCATCCGTAATGCATGCCTGCACCTCTTATCAGTGCTGGCTATAAGTGCCACCTCATCAATGCCAATCAGTGAAGGAGAAAGATTACTTAAGTTTTGTAACAAATGTCTATCTAATCTCACAGCCCAGGGCCCTGTACTGACAATCGGCCCAGGGCCCTGTACTGACAATCGGCACAGAGCTCTGTACAGAGGGAACGATCTAGGTTTCTTATCCCTGCAAAGCAGCAGTAAAAAGCAGCACACATTACACATGGTTAGGCACACAGTTAAAGTGAATGTAATCCGCATTCATGAAATCTGACCTGGGCACATATATCTGCAGTGTTTTCTTATCTCTCTGCTAAGTCCTGTGTCTCTCTGCTGCTCAGTTCCTCTGTTATCAGCATGATAACTTCTAACATGTTCTCTCACACAGGACAATAAAAGCAGCTCAAAATTTGTGTTGGGGGTGGGTGCTATAAATAGATTAGCAGAGGGCTTGTCTATTCACAGCACAGCTCTCCAAGTATCTTTGTTCCTCTGCCTATGTGGAGGTGGGGGGGGGGGCAGAGAATCTAGAGAATAAAATGGCGATTGTTGCAATATTTCGCACACCTATGCAAACAAACATAGCCTGTCCTTCTAGGATACATATGGGATTGGTAACGTTAGCACGTCGCTCCACCAATGCATTCAAATTTTTATATCAAAATTTATATATATATGTGCATACTTTAATGCATTGGTGGAGCGACGTGCTAATGTCACCAATCCCATACGTATCCTAGAAGGACGGGCTATGTTTGTTTGCATAGGTGTGTGCACCTCAAAGCTACAACCCATATGCATTTGACATATTTACCGGCCTTTTCCCCGCTCTCCATCCTTAAACAATGGGAGGAAGGAGGAGCAAGGGAGCACATGGGAGACCCGGGCAACAGAAGGAAGAGGAACAGGGAAATGAGGGGGTGGCATATATTAGTACCAATCCCCCTATATTTTCCTCCTGTGGCAACTGAATGTTGACAAAAGGGAGAGGAGAAGCCTACTTCCAGCTGCTGCAGGAGGAAAATACAGATCGGTTCCACTAAATTCCACCCACGCCACCTCTCCTGTCCAGGTTCTGAGGGTCGGCAGGGAAGGATTGTGGTTTACCTGTCACCTGTCCACCATTGACAGGTTGCCAACCCCAGGATTAGGGTGTGCCCAGGCACACCCCTTGTGCATGCCTATGTTTGTATAGTATGTCGTCCAACGCACCAAACCAAGGGTGAATTTTATCAGCGGATGCTGTAAGTGAATTATTTTAGATTTCGATACATTTTATAAGGTTTTTACAGCATGTTGTGCATTTTGTTTTCTTGGAGAAATCCTCGCATGTAACACAGTGCCAAGGGGTGATCCTGTGTAGGAGAACAATCGGATCTGGAGAAAGGCCTTGGCTGGGCTAAAGCCACAAGTATAAATGATCCCTTGTAATGAGGGGTCCACATGAGCTGGTAAGCAAGTTTTTCAACTGTTGTGGTGGAGGCACTGATGTTAAAGGTCACTTCAAGGTGGTGGATGGTGAAGACTGACACCAGGAGTCTAAATCTATTTTCACATCACTTGTGGACTGGATATAATTTTACCAATATTATTGATTAGCACGACCCTATATAATTTTTGTGTGTGTGTGTATATATACCATAGTTTATAGACAATTTAACTTATAATTTTTGCACAAACCAATTATTTATACACCTATTTAGTCTTTTCTAACCAAAGACCTGTAGCAGTATACATTTTGGCCTTTTTTTTTTTTTTTTTTTGAAGAAATTTGATTTATTAAACATTTTATCTGATATGTTAAATTCTACATTTTCAGCCTTTTTTCGCTTATATAATTAGGCATGTGCACTGCTGAAAAGGTTTGTTTGTTTGTTCATTCATTATTGCAATTCATAAATTCAAAAGAAAATTTGAAGGAATAACCAACTATTAAATTATAGGTATTGGAATTGACTTTCAAATTTAGCTGTTGGTGAACGCAATGAATACAAATTTATCTAAACTTACGAATTATCCAAAATAATGAATGCCGCATCTAAACAAATGGAATGGAACATATTAAAAATAAAGTTTTTATTATTGTTGATTGATTTGTTACGTTCAATTCGTTTAGATACGGCATTCGTTATATTGGATGAATTTTGTATTCGTTGCGTTCACTAACAGACAAATTTGAAAGGAAATTTTAATACCTGTAATAGTTAAGTTATTCGCTTTTTTTTTTTTTTTTTTTTTTTTTTTTTTTTTCACATTTTTTGAATTTTCAAACTTGCGAATTTACAAATATATTCAGAAAAATTTGTTAAAAAAAAAAAGTTTAATTCGGATATTTCCAAATTAACAAATTTGGGGAAAAAATTGTTAAATGAATTTGGAACAAAACAAATTGCACATGTCTAACTAAAAAACCCAGCATTGATTAAATTCTACCAAAAGAAAGCTCTATTTGAGTGGAAAAAATATCAATTTTTATTTGGGTACAGTGTTCCATGTACGCACAATTACCAGTTTAAGTACTACAGTGCTGAATAGCAAAAAATGGCCTGGTCATGAAGGGGGTAAAACCTTCCGGAGGACAATTGGGTTAATGTGTCAAAATGGCTTCTGATGGTCATGTGGAGGTTCTGAATCGACTTCTTCAGAACAGGAGAAATTCTACCTCATAACTTGAAGTTGGAGGACATGGGTCAGTGATGCCAGTGAGGAACAAAGACACCAGTAACTGCTCAATTAGGATGTTTTTCTCTCTGTCTCTCTGTCTCTCTGTCCGATGGAGTTCAGTGTGTCTTCCAACCTTTCATCTTATCCCAACATCTGGAGTTTTGAAATGGCCTTCAAGACCATTGCCCATGAAGTGGCACCAGCTGGTGACTAGGGATGGGCTGAACACCCCCCTGCTCGGTTCGCAGCAGAACATGTGAACAGGCAAAAAATTTGTGAGCACCGTTAAAGTCTATGGGACACGAACATGAAAAATCAAAAGTGTTTATTTTAAGGGTTAATATGCAAGTTATTGTCATAAAGTGTTTGGGGACCCGGGTCCTGCCCCAGGAGACATGTATCAATGAAAAAAAAAGTTTTAAAAAGGCCGTTTTTTCGGGAGCAGTGATTTTAATAATGTAATAAAAGTGAAATATTCCTTTAAATTTTGTACCTGGGGGGTGTCTATAGTATGCCTGTAAAGTGGCGCACATTTCCGGTATTTAGAACAGTCCGAGAGCAAAATGACATTTTTAAAGAGAGTCATTTAAATGTACTAGCAATAGCGCCGACAGCTATAATGAATTGTCGGGTCTCTGCAATACTCACAAGTCATTGAAAAAAAAACGCCTGGGGTTCCCCCACAGTGCATTACCAGGCCCTTCAGGTTTGGTATGGGTATTAAGGGGAACCCTGTGCCAAAATTTAAAAAAGAAATGGCGTGGGGGTCCCCTAAAAATCCAAACCCTTATCCGTGCACGCAGGCTGCAGGAGAAGAGGGGGGATTTTCACAAAGTGTCAAATGTTAAAGACAAGAGATGGTTTTTGACAATTCCTTTATTAATTTCTTCTTCTTTCCTCGCTTCTTCTGGTCTATATTCGGTTTTCTTCCTCCATCTTGTTCTCTCACTGCTTCTTCCTCTTCTTCCTTTGGTCTTCTCATCCTCCTCTTCCTCTGGCTTCTTCTTCTTCCCCGCTTCGTTCTTCGGACGATCCGCATCCATGGGAGGTTTCCACTGTGACGCTTCTGTTCTTCTGACAGTTCTTATATAACTGAGGGTGGGGCCACCCAGTGACCCCACCCCCCTCTGATGCACAGGGGCTTCCCTATGGCTTTCCCCATGGTGTCAGAGGGGGGCTGGGTCACCTGTTACATAACCGGTTGACCCCACCCCCTCTGACATCACGGGAAAGCCATAGGGAACTCCCCATGTGTCAGAGGGGGGTGGGGTCACTGGGTGGCCCTGCCCTCGGTTATATAAGAACTGTCAGAAGAACAGAAGCGTCACACAGCAGGAACCCCCATGGATGCGAATCATCCGGAGAACAAAGCTGGGAAGAAGATGCCGGAGGAATTTGTGGACGAGAAGACCACAGGAAGAAGCGGAGGATTGGAGGAAGAAGCGTGGGAAGAACAAGATAGAGGAAGAAAACCGAATGAAGACCAGAAGCGGGGAAAGAAGACATTAATAAAGGAATTGTCAAAAACAGTCTCTTGTCTTTAACATTTTTGACACTTTTTTTTTTTTGTGTGAAATGGTAGGGGTACATTTGTACCCAATTACCATTTCAGAGGGGGGGCTGGGATCTGGGGGTCCCCTTGTTAAAGGGGGGCTTTCAGATTCCGATAAGCCCCCCCCCCCCACCCGCAGACCCCCACAGGGGCTGGGCAAGGGTTGTGGGGATGAGGCCCTAGACCCGACAATTCATTATAGCTGCCAGCACTAGCGCTAGTACATTTAAATTACTTTCTTTTCCTTTTTAGAAATGTCATTTTGCTCTCAGGCTGTTGTAAACATGGGAAACATGCGCCACTTTACGGGCATATTATAGACACCCCCAGGTATGAAATTTTAAAGTAATATTTCACTTTTATTGTTTCACTTTAAGCATTATTAAAATCACTGCTCCCGAAAAAACTGTTTTTAAAACTTTTTTTTGCATTGATACATGTCCCCTGGGGCAGGACCCAGGTCCCCAAACACTTTTTATGACAATAGCTTGCATATTAACCTTTAAAATTAGCACTTTTGATTTCTCCCATAGACTTTTTTTAAAGGGTGTTTCGCAGCTTTCGAATTTGCCGCGAACACCCCAAATTGTTCGCTATTCGGTGAACGGGCGAATAGCCAATGTTCGCGTCAAACTCATGTTCGACCCGAACAGACAGCCCATCCCTACTGGTGACCTGTCCTCTTATTATACCCAATGCAAGTCTGCATTGGGTATAATAAAATTTAGCAATTTTTTTTTTTTTTTTTTTTTTTTTTTTAATTATCCTTTTTTCAGAATAACTTACTTTTTTTCCAGGTTGGACTTCCAGAAGTTAGTTAAGAGAGGTGCCCTGTGGAGATTTCCAGTGTTGTAGAATTTCAGGGAAAGGACTGGTGCCTATAGACCTAAAACCTGAAAAATGTTTTAGTATTTGACAAGTTGTGTTATTTTGCCAAAATCACTGACTTTGGTCTTGATGTCAAAGAAAGAGTGACCTAGAAGTCTGGCAGCACCTCCTACATGGCCCCTGAAAAGTGAACTCGCTGGTGAGGAATTGAGTAACTTCCTTACTCAACTACATTCCCGCCCCTTAAAGTCCCAAGGGGCACCCCTCCCAATGTTTTCCGCTGGTGAGGAAGAACTTGTTGTAGACTCCACGCTGGATGTATGGAGGAGTTTTGGAGTCCTCTGTCTGCTCGCAGGATCATTTCCCTGGAAGGTGGCCATTTTCATTATTTGGATGTATCTGACTTTCTGAATTACAATAGTAACAATTTTCAACAAATCTGAAATAAATTATAACAAAACGAACTATCCAAAATCAATTATAAATTTGAATTCAAAATGGAAACCTATTTCAAATGCAGTAAGATTTTTGATTCCCACTTAGTTTGCTTTTTAGGAGAATACAATAGAAATGAATAGAAGATGATAGAATTAAAAAAAATAGAATAAAAAATATAAAGGAAAAGAATATAAAATAATATGGAATAAAAAACAGACTAGAATAGACCAAAACAGAGTAGAAACTAAAGGAATAGAATAGGCAATAATAGAATAGAAAAAGGAATAGAATAGAAACTAAAGAAATTTAATAGACAGGAATAAAATCTAAAATAAAGGAACAGTAACTGAAGAAATAGAAAATGAATAGAATAGATATACTAAAAAATAAAGGAATAAAATTAAATAGAATAGTGGAAAATAAAACTTAATATAGCGGTCTTCTGAAGTTCGAAATTTAGAAATGTGCTTGACGAAAAAATTTAGTTTTGCTTCGTTCAAGTCATAGTTGGATTATGTCTTCGTAATTCGTTATGTCTTTTTCGAATGTGGAAAAGTGAACAAAAGAAAAATCTTCATCAAATTATTACAATGACTATTTAAATCACCTTTTTGGCATTATTTCAAAATGGTACTCTAATAACAGTCTTTAAATTCTGACATAACAAAAAATGAGTTTGAATATTTATTCGAAAATGAACCGCACATGTCTATTTTAAAATTAAAATTTTGAATCGATATGAAATTAACAAATGTAGGAAACCAATTCCAAAAACGAATCATTCTAACATAAGGAGTATGACGAAACTGAATTGGTAACTTAATGAATGTGTCTGACACGAAATGTAAAGGGGGGGGTTTCGTCATGCACATGTCTAGTGGCCATGGCATAAGACCAAGCATCCAGCAGATTTGTTGCCTGGCAAAGCAATACTCATGATAACCCCCCCAACATCACAGAACAGACTGCCCACATGTCCTACAGAGAATGTTTAGATTTTTCTCTGCTGTAGACTGCAGTAATAGGAGCAAATCTAATGAAATCTTGTGTTACATGGAAAACAAATTCAATCTGAACTGGTCAGGACCAGATAACTGGCATCCCTTCCAATGCTTCATCCAGATCTAAGAACGCTTTCGGCCACAATTCATCTTCCAGGACTTTGGACTCTTGCATTCTTGTTTGAGCAATGATCTGGACAGAGAAGAGTCAGATCTCACCACCGTATCTTGCCATTTCTGGATCTTTGTTCAAGGGATTGTCAAGTCAATGGCCTACCTTATGTCCAGTAATACTGATGGATGATGGGATGTCTTCGTTTGTTGGGGCAGAAGTGGAATATCTGTCTTAAAATGGTTGCGCATTAACAATGCAATCTATTAAATATTTTTTTATGGATTGCAAACATTCCTTACTTTTTTTTTTTTTTTTTTTTTTTTTTTTTTTTTTAATGAATAATTTTCTGTAACTCATGAGGGGTAATTACTGAGATTTTGCAGAGACCATAAACACGTTTCTTTGAAAAAATAGACATGTTTGTTTTTAAGTGTTTTGCTTCATAATGTTGGTTCCAGTCACAGCTTAAAGCGGAGTTCCACCCATTTAAAAGTCAGCAGCTACAAAAAGTGTAGCTGCTGACTTTTAATAATCAGACACTCGCCTGGCCCATGGTCCAGCGATGTGGGCGTATGAAGCCCCACTCCTCTCCACGGTGCCAACATTCTAACTGGGTACCTGCCGGGAACGCACTGTGCATGCGCGAGCCGCGATTTGAATGGCTGGGCAATCTTCTGGGACCAGAGACGTGTCCCAGAAGATGGGAGGGGGGAGAGGTGATCTTCCTTCCAGCCCCCGGGGAGGAAGTGGGAGCTGGGTGCCTCTAAAAACAGGATACCCCCCCCCCCAAAAAAAAAGACATGCCAAATAGGGCATGTCAAGGGGTCACCAGCACTTAAAGCGGAAGTTCCATTTTTGGGTGGAACGCCACTTTAAATTGTCTTCTAGGGGGAATCTGCCTGTATAATGCAGGTGAGTGAGGTTTTGTCATGTATTTTGCGGATGTAATTGGTTATGGACAATTATTTCTCCCAGACAGAAGTGGGCTCTTGCAGTTTGCTAGTTGCTAAACCTTTTAGAATGGGGGGTAGGCAACCTCAGGACTCCAACTGTGGTGAAACTACTAATCCCATCATGCCTCTGCCTCGAGGAGTCATGCCTGTGATTTTCGGGATTTTGTGATGTCCCAAGGGACTTGTAGTTTCACTATAGCTGGAGGGCCGAGGTTGCCTACCCCTGTTTTTGAAGTTTTCTTCAAGCCTTTAGAAGTTCTTCATGGTGAAGGTAACCACATCCTAAGGTATGGTTTCCCTGCAGAACAGTGTTTTGATTACTGGCTGTATAAAGTCTTACTAATACTATGCATGTGATGGTGGTGAAGATATGCAAATGGGTTTTCCGAAAAATAGTATCAGCCTGGATTACATTGACTTCTTTTTTTTTTTTTTTTTTTTTTTTTTCTGTAGTTTAAAAAAAATTACTTATTGCATTTTAGGCCCCTTTCTTACTTGTGCGACTTGCCCTGTGACTTGGGACTGCAAAGTCGCATGACAAGTTGTTCCCCATGTGTCGCGAATGGTTTCACCTGCTGGTAGCATTGTCAGACATTTGGCGTGCGGTACTGATGTCCACTAGAGGGTGTCTCCTGGTAGTCTGGAGCTATCAGGGGAGCTCTCTCCCGCTGGTGATATTTGATCTTTGGACTGCAGTACTGGCGCCCACCAGCGGGTGGTTCCTGGCAGTGTGGAGCCGACATCTCCTGCAATCAGGTGTCACCTGTGCCTGATTGCAGGAGATGTGTATAAAACACACACACACACACACACACACACACACCTTACCTTGGTATCTTCCTTGCGCCCTGACTCTGTAAGCTCTGAACCTGATCCCCTGTACCTGTTCCTCCTGTGATCCTGTTGCCCTAACCTTTACCTTTTCAGCCTGATCCATCCATCCTCTCCTTGTCCTGTTTGTTCCCTGTCCCCATCTGCTGACCTCCCGTTGATGACCCGGGCCTGGCTTTGTTTATGATTCTGGCATCCCCCCTACTATTGTATATACTCGTCTGATGCCTTGTACACACGGTCAGATTTTCCGACGGAAAATGTGCGATCGGAGCTAGTTGTCAGAAATTCCGACCGTGTGTGGGCTCCATCGGACTTTTTCCATCTGATTTTCCGACACACAAAGTTTGAGAGCAGGATATAAAATTTTCCAACAACAAAATCCAATTGCGTCTATTCCGACCGTGTGTGGACAATTCCGACGCACAAAGTGCCACGCATCCTCAGAATAAATTCCGAGACAGAACAGCTCGGTCTGGTAAAATTAGCATTCGGAATGGATATAGCACTTCCGTCACGGTGCAATGTTTGAAATTGTTTAATGCAGCACACTCTCCTTTATAATGCTAGAAGAATGAAGTTGGTTTGCTGCTCATATTCACACATACTACTCACAAAATTCTTTCTTTATTATTTATCGTGATTTCATCAATATATTTTGATTTGTCACATCTGGCTAAACTTTTTTTCTCGAATCGTCTTCCAGGGCAGCATCCGAGAGATGGGCTCCTCCTCCCTAAAACAGGAAACACATTAGTCCACCATTATAAATTTCAGTCTTACCTGTGTGCCTCAGTAGTTTTGTGTTTCCCCTGGACCCACAGGAGCTGCAAAAACGTTTGTTATTTTATTTTCACCTGTCTCTGTGCTTGTTGCAGGAGACCCCCTGCCAGCATCCCATACAGCCCAATGGGCCTTGGGAGGGCGAGCAGGCGCAGCACTGAGCAACATTGCTCAAAGCCTGAGATTTCGCCCCTACTGAGGGGTCTGCAATCATCCCCCCAGGCTGCAGGAGGACTCTGTCATCCCCACCCCATGCCGCTGTTTAGGCCCTGTGTATATTTCAGCAAGCACCCCCCTCTGGCTTTCCGCAGAATCTGGAGGCCGCCAGGGGGGATGGATTACATGCACAGATGGGCGCCCCCCCCCCCTCGCCGCCACCGCCGGAAACCTCAGCAGCAGAGGATCCAGGAGGGAGGGCTTTTTTACCCTCCATACAGGTCCCTGGTGGCCGTGGCTGTCTCCCCAACGGATCCGCCGCTCTCCGGGCGGCACAGTGGCGTCCTCACCGCTACAGGCCGCTACATGAAGTTGGGGGTGTACCAAGATGGCGCCGGAGGAGGTTCCGATTCCGGGTTGGCGGCCATTTTCCCCGTAGCCTATCTCCAGTGGAGATAGAGCAGGACGCACAGGACACCTAGGGGTGGGAATTTAAAAAAAAAAAAAAAAAAAAAGATCAGAATACAAATAAAATTTTTTTTAATGCTACCCTTTTGCTACCAGCATGGGTACACTACAATACAGCGGCATGTGCAGGTGTGTCCACCAACCTGCACGGGGTCAGCCGGGGGCGGGGCCGGAGCTTATGCAGGAAGCAGTTAAAAAGGCCTCTAAGCAGAGGATCCTGGTGGCTGATCATTTCTGACGCTTCCCCACCCTGCCCTGCAGATCTTGCAAGTCAGGACAGCTCCAAGGTAAGCCAGAATACTCTTGAATTATCTCTGTCTTAACCTCTTTACAAAACTGCCTACCTACAGGCAGTCTTTTTGACCACCTATCTCACGGGGATCTTTGTTCTCTATGCTTGCTTCTAGGCAAAGACCCCTGAGGAAAGGAAGGCTAAAGGCAAAACATGTGCCTCATGCAGCCACAGGCTTTCCCCAGATTGGAAAAAGCCCCTGTGTCAGAAATGCATAGACAAAATGGTGGCAAAAGAATCACAGGGATTTTTGAAAGACCTGCTCAATTCTTTTAAAAAAGAAATTCAGAGCACCATGGCACCACTACGCTCAGCTATCGAAAAATTAGAAACGCCATCTAGTGTCGCTCAGGCCAGTATCCCATCTACCAGCGGAACACACATTCCGAGGGATAACAAGGTACAGGCAGAACAAGAGGTGGATTCAGATGAATCTGAACAATCTGAATCAGAAGACGGTATCTGTTCAGACTCAGAGGAGGAAGATGACACGACAGACTGCAACCTGTTTCCTTCTGAGGACACAGTCTTCTCAAAGCCATCACTGACACTCTAGGCATTAAAGAACAGAAAACCGCAGAACTCACTATACATGACAGAATGTACAAGGGGCTACAGCCCAAGAAGCCAAGAACGTTCCCTGTACACCAAACCCTTAAAGACATAGTCAAAAAAGATATAGGAAGACCCAGAGAAAAAGCTTTTCATCCCCGCCACAATCAAACGCAGATACCCGTTTGCGGAAGCAGACATCAAAACCTGGGCTAAATGCCCCAAGGTGGATGCCTCTCTGGCAAAAATCACGAACAAATCGGATTTGGCTTTTGATGGCGCAGGTACCCTCAGCGACCCCATGGACAAGAAAATAGAAGCCCTCCTAAAAAGGGCATGGGAAGCAGGGGTGGCAAACCTAAACTCGGCTATTGCTTCCACCTGCACAGCCCGAACCTTGCTAATCTGGCTAACCCAGCTGCAAGATCTATTGGAAAACGACACGCCCAGGGAGGAACTAATTAAAACCATCCCCACACTAACTAGAGCGGCAGCTTTCTTAGCAGATGCTTCAGCAGAAACTGTCAGAATATCCTCTAGGACCACGGCACTACTGAACTCGGCCCGCAGAGCCCTGTGGTTAAAATCTTGGGGGGGGATGCACCTTCCAAGAACCGTTTATGTGGAATACCATTCACTGGAGACCTACTGTTTGGTCCTGAGCTAGAAACAGTCCTGGATAGGACTGCAGCAAAAAATAAGGGGTTCCCTCAAACCAAGAAGAAACAAGGGAAGGCGCCCTTTCGGCATTTCAAGAAATTTAATAAGCCAGGGGCAAAAAAGCGCTGGGGTCAACAAAACAAGAAAGGCAAAGGTGAATTCATCCTCAAGCCTAATGCCCAAAAGAACAAAAAACAATGACTGCCTTCAGGTGGGGGGCAGATTGGCAGATTTCTCCCACCAATGGGAGGAGATAACAGAGAACAAATTCATATTGCGCACCATAACGGACGGTTACGCAATAGAATTCTCCACCCGCCCCCCAACCAAATACTTAGCGACCATGCTACCCAAGGACAGCAATCAAGCAAAAGTGTTTTTAGAATCCCTACAGAAACTATTGGATCAGAAGGTGATTCGTCATGTTCCCCAAGAGGAGGAACAAAAGGGCTTCTACTCACACATCTTCGCAAAAAGAAAACCATCAGGCAAACTAAGGCTGATACTAAACCTCAAACCACTCAACCGAGGGATAAGATACAAGAGATTCAGAATGGAATCTATCTATTCAATCAGGAACATTCTACCGTGGGAGACATTCATGGCAACACTAGATTTACAGGATGCCTACCTACATGTCCCCATTAAGAAGGATCACCAAAAGTTCCTAAGGTTCGCAATCCAGGGGCCAGCAGCTATGCTGCACCTACAGTACACAGCTCTCCCCTTCGGAATCTCCTCGGCACCAAGGATATTCTCAAAAATAATGGCGGAAGCACTAAAAGGTCTAAGACAGCAGGGTATTGGAATAATACCATACTTAGACGACCTCCTGTTTTTTGCGGACTCAGCAGCAATCTTAGAAAACAACCTGCGCATGAGTATGACCTATCTGCAAAACCTGGGATGGTTAATAAACGCAGAAAAATCCCAAATGAACCCAAGCCAGAGAGAGGTGTACTTGGGATACGTGCTGGACTCCAGACTGTCAAAAATTTTCCTAACAAAGGAAAAGGACGAAAAAAATTACACAAGCAATTACATCCCTGCTAAGGAATCATTCCACAACGATCAGGCACGGAATGTCCATACTAGGACTGATGACGTCTTCCATTCCAGCCATTACCTGGGCACAAATTCACATGCGACCCTTACAGAACTACATTCTGTCCCAGTGGGATGGCAGGCAAGCATCCCTAGACAAATCCATTCCCGTCCCCGCCACAGTCAAACAAACACTCTACTGGTGGCTCAACCCACTCCGGGTCATCGAGGGGCGCAGATGGGCTCAAGTCAATCCAGTCAGGATCACCACCGATGCAAGCGCCCTAGGATGGGGAGCCCACATGGAAGGGCGGTTCTCACAAGAGAAATGGACACCCAAATGGGCACAAGCCTCCTCAAACTTGAGAGAGCTGAAAGCTGTAGGGGAAGCGCTAAAAGCCTTCAAACCAGCGTTACAGGGGAGGGATGTAAAGATGCAATCAGACAACGCGACGACAGTCGCATACCTAAACAGACAAGGTGGTACAAAATCCCAAAAATTGATGAGACTGACACAATCTATCCTACTGTGGACAGAAGCGAACATAAGATCGATATCCGGTATTCATCTGAAAGGAACAGACAATACATTGGCAGATTTCCTGAGCCGGAAAACGATAAAACAATCGGAATGGTCACTAAACCAAACAACCTTCACTCAAATCACCCAAAAATGGGGAATACCCGAAGTAGACCTATTTGCTTCCAGGGCAAACGCAAAATCTCCGATATTTTTCTCCCTGGACCCTACAGATGGCAACAGCGGGGTGGATGCTTTCAACCAAAACTGGAAATGGCATCTGTGCTATGCATTCCCTCCAACTGCCATAATCCCAAAAGTAATCCAAAAAATCAAGGCAGAGAAAACAGTGATACTAATAGCACCACACTGGCCCCAGAGAGCATGGTTCAGTCATTTAAAAAATCTCAGCATACAACCTCAGCTGACACTGACTGACCGCCCGGATCTACTGTCACAGGGCCCGGTCAACCACCCGAACCACAAAATCCTGAAGCTCTCAGCTTGGTTACTGAGAGGGTAAAACTCCAGAACAAAGGCCTGTCAGACAGAGTAATCAACACCATCTTAAACAGCAGAAAGCCGGTAGCGAGAGCTATCTATGAGAAAATAAGGAAAAAATTCAAGTTGCAGCACTTTCCTCGGTCATGGATACTAGACTAGCGGAGGACCCGCTGATAAGACGTTTCCTCATAGCTCTCAAAAGATCCAAACCAGCCAAAATGAACAGAACTCCCACCTGGGACATGGGCACGGTACTTAAGGGCTTTCTTTCCCCACCGTTTGAACCTATCGAGGACAGCTCAGACAAAAACCTCACGCTAAAAACTGCACTCCTTCTGGCCTTAGTATCCGCCAGAAGAGTGAGTGAAATCCAAGCTCTATCAACAATAGAACCATACTGCCTAATACATCTGGACAAGATAATTCTCTCTCCAGATCCGGCCTTTCTACCCAAGGTCTCTTCTACATTCCACAGAACCCAAAACATCATCATACCCTCACTTCCAACAACCATGGATAGCAGGGAAAGGGACATTTACAGCAAACTTGATGTAAGGAACACGCTCATAACGTATCTCGAAAGAACAAAGGAATGGCGTAGAACGACCTCCCTCTTCATCCTCTATGCAGGAATCAACAGAGGGAAACAAGCTTCGAAAAGTACCATCAGTAGATGGATAAGGATGGCCATACAGATTACATATAAGGCACAGAATCTCACTCCACCTAGTGAAATCAGAGCGCACACAACCAGAGCCTGGGCAACCGCGGCCGCAGAGAAAGCAGGGGCAACTCCGGAGCAGATCTGCAGGGCAGCGACATGGTCGAGCTTCAGTACTTTCGCTAAGCACTACCGCATAGACCAGCTGTCTGACCAAGACCAAGCATTTGGTCGCAAAGTGCTCCAGTCTCTAACCCCACCCTAGTAAGTATTGCTTGATATATCCTCTCGGATGCTGCCCTGGAAGACTATTCGAGAAAACAGAGTTAGGTACCTGGTAACTCTTTTTCTAAGAAGTCTTCCAGGGCAGCACTATTTCCCACCCTTGAATTGACAAAAACCAGGTACAACGGGGGAGCTTGCAGCTTACAGGGAATTCCTTCGGTGCTTTAACATAACTGAGGCACACAGGTAAGACGGTGAAATTTATAATGGTGGACTAATGTGTTTCCTGTTTTAGGGAGGAGGAGCCTATCTCTCGGATGCTGCCCTGGAAGACTTCTTAGAAAAAGAGTTACCAGGTACCTAACTCTGTGTGTGTGTGTGTTTTTTTTTTTTTTTTTTTTTTTGTTTGTATTTTTTTCAAGCCTGATTTTCTTTTTTTCTTCTTTCTTTTTTCTCTCCAGAATAGTTTTTTGGGTGTGTTTTTGTGTGTCAGGTTACCACAACACGATTTATTATCTTGTCTTATTTATTACTCTCAAGGAGGTTGCTTGGTGTTGGTGTCTCTTGTTTAATTTCACATTGTATTTTTGAAATGTACCTGCCTCCTCACAAACAAACTGTCCTTTTTGAAGGAAAAAACACATAGGCAAGTATAATTGAAACAAAAATTCCTTTATTGGGGTCATAACCAAACAGAGGAAGGCAATGCTGGATAAATAGCAGAAATTGACGAAGCCTTTGCCCCCCAGGGCAGACATCAGTTATTTTACTGCAAAATTGGTGGCCTGAGGAGTCCATATATAAGGGAGTACAGTGTGGTCCAGAAGTCCAAGAGAATCATGAACAGCTGCAGATGACATGTATGTCCCCAGGCTGTGGTCATACAAGAGCCTGCATCTTTTGTCAGACCAAACTGAACCCAGGGCCATCACTCTCTGGTCTTCCTTCCCGGCTGTGGCTCTGGTGTTGGAGGTGTGGCAGGAGGAGGAAGACCATGGGTGAGCTCACAAATGTGGGTTTCGCATGTGAGTCAGCCCCTCAACCCCTTCTGTAGAGCTTCTAAAATGACACACTCACATAAGAGGCGTTGGCCCTCCTTCATTTGCAGCATTTTGCAGGCTGTTATGGCAGCAAAATCCTCTTCCACACTGTGGGGATTTCTGAGGGCCTCAGCAGCCTTCCAAAATGGGCCAATTACAGCCTCCTCCAGGTTACTCCTCTTCCTGCCACTTTTTCTTTGAAGGCGGAGGGGAGGGACCTGGGTATTGGGCGGCCTACTTGGCCCGGCCACCTCCTGGCTGAGACTTACCTGTGTATGAAAAAGGGACATCGTTTTAGTTTGTGGTTCATCAATCACAATCAGAAATTAGTACTCCAAAGTAACATCTATTTAACATCAACCAGAAATATTTAGAAAAATGCTATACCTGGCTCAAGCTGGGCTCCTCCACATTTTGCTGTCTGGAAGGCCCAGGTTGGGCGTTAGAAGCCTCAGCTGAGGGGGAAGGAAGCGTAGAAGGTAGAGTGGAGAGTGCTGGCCTGGGTTCAGTCTGACCTGCCAGAAAATGCACCCTGTCATAGTACCACAGCCTGGGGACATAAATGTCATCTGCAGCTTCTGATCTCTGGGAATCCTGGACCTTCTTGTGCTCCTCATGCCACCAATTAGGATCTTCAAATAGGTGATGTCTGCCGTGGGGATCACCGGCTTCACGATTTCCAGCGCTGCCTTCCTCTTTGTTTCTTATAATCAGGGTGGTTTACCTGCCACAGACAGGGCAGCTCCCTGAACATATCTATGAATATGCTGAGAAACTCCTGGTCCTTCAAGATATCCATTTTCTCTGCAAGACACAACACAAGACAAATAATGTCAGGCTAAAGTCTCATAATCTTGTCCAAATAGAGGCCTCAATCTAGAAGCAGTATATGTCAAATTTTAAATCTTACCTTCGTTATCACGATCGGTGCCTCCGATACTCCTTCCTCCACTCACAGGTCGTACGTACACGTGTTACGCTTTATATACACTGCACATGCGTGAAACTCCACCCGCCCCTGACGTTCTTTTTAGTCTATTCCTCGCCCCTTATCGTTCGGCGCAGTGGGGGAAGAGCACATGGCAGAGACACAGCAGGTGCGTGCTAATTACACCAACGAGGAGGAGGAAAGCCCGGAGCCAGAAATGTCATGATCCCGGAGGAGACGATTTAAGGCCTCCAATATGTCCTTTGGGGAGATGTTGGAGATGGTCGACATACTGAAGAGGACCATACCCCAACCCCAATTTCAGAAAGGCCAAGATCATGGCGAAAGTTGTGAAGTCTGCAGAAGAATTTTGGGGTACAACAATCCAAGGATTAACTCAGGAAGCAGTGGTCAGACCTCAAATTAAGGGAGAACGAGCAGGAGAGTGCTGCAAAAAAGTAAGTAGTTGTGCTGTGTTCCTATTTATTTTTCTAACGTTCGTGCTGCTCCATGTGTTTTTCTTAACTGTTTTACATTTTAAAATGGCTACTTTCATGTTCATGGGCACAATATTCGTTCGTACGAAACATTGTTAGTTCGGCATAGAAAACACAATGTTTTTGACATACATTTGAATACATTTTTGCTAGCCTACTTCTCGTCAAAAAATTTTGGTGTCTAGATGGGTTGGTAACTAGAATGAAATGCAAACTAGATTCTGTGTAAGGAGAGGACACTCAGAAGCAGTTTTCACATCTGGATGCTGGAGCACTAGTGTGGGACACAAGAACACCCTTTTTATTAGGGGGTCCACACAGGTTCTCCAGTGTATACTAATAGGGGTGTCTCCATCTGTGAAGCTTGTACAAAACAGGTAAGTATTCAAGCTTGACAAAGGAAAAAATTATTTGTTCATCTTGCAACGCTGCCAAAATAGACAATTGTACCCCACTTCCAAGCAATGTTTCATATTCCTATTTCTGTCATAAAATATGTGTTATATATATATATATATATATATATATATATATATATATATATATATATATATATATATATATATATATATATATATATATATATGATAATAATTTTTTTACATGGGGGAGAAAAGACTCGGAGACCACTCATCCGAGGAGACAACAGACCCCCCACCTCATGAGGAAGTGGAAATCCCCCAAAATCAACAGCAGGAGGAGGAGGGAGATGTGGTGGAAACTGTCACCACAACACGTGAGTGTCTGTGACCACAGGCTGAGGTAGGAGATGTATGCCGGCATATTTATAATACATGGTGTGTTTTTTTTTTTTTTTTTAAATATATTTTTAGGTGATCATGATGTTGTGGATGAAGGACATTTCACCAGTGAGAGTGCCCAGATCCTGATCGGGGAGATCATAGGGTGTAATAGGGACTTGGAAAACATCCAGAAAAACATCAATCATGTTAAAAACAAAATGAAGAGCATCATTGATGTTTTAGGGAGAGTTTAAAACCCCTCACAATCCCTAATGTAGTTTGCATTTTTTCCACAAAAAATCGTTGCACCTTTTTTTTTTTTTTTTTTTTTTTTTTTTTTTTTTTACATAGTGTTGAAAAGCCAAATTTTGAAGATGTACACAGTGTGTCAACATGTGCTATCTGACATCACGGAAGATCAATGGATGCATTTTGGGGATGCAACCCCTTCCTCAATAATAAAATAGCTAAGAGGAAGGGGTTGCACCCACAAAACACGTCCCTTGATCCCCCATGATGGCAGCTAGCACATTTTGACATTCGGCAATTTGTGTGCATCTTCAAAATTTGGCTTTTCCAGGGGTGACTTCATCCCATCTGAACGCAATATCAAACAGTTTCTAAATAGTCATGTCTGATATTGCCTTCAATTTCTACAAAAGTTGAACTTTGTAAGTTCCAGATTTGTTGGTTTTAAACATGCCTGTTTTACCTTAAATGGACATTTCTACTTTTAGTAATGTGACCCAAAAAACTGTTATACAACAAACATATTGGTTGGTTTTAAAAACCTTTGATAAATGCACATGTGATTGTGCTTGTATTAAAAAGATTGTTAATCAAGAATGTGTGGATTCTTCTTTCAATGCTTGAAAAATTTTTTGTGGTAAAATTGGTGGTTTCTGTGACAATGGGGGTTATTTCCTAAGGGCAAATCCACTTTGCACTACAAGTGCTGTTTCAGTGCAGTCTCAAGTGCACTTGTAGTGCAAAGTGTCTTTGCCTTTTTAGTAAATAACACCCAACAGTGCTTTCTAATGTTACACAATCACACCATTTTCAGGACTACCCACATTTCAGTCAGGGTCAGCTAAAAGAAACACAAGCAGTAAATGTCAGCAAATATTTTAATAGTTAAAATTAGTTTTTTATTTAAAAAATGTCTCAGACATTGTCTGTCTGGCATATTGATGGCCCCTCTACCCCCAAAGTATTCAAGGTATCTTAGACGGACCTCGTGGGCACTCGGGGGGGCAAGCCAGGACGGCCAGCTTCAAGCGCCGTCCGGGTTAGTTCATTTACATGAATTATGGATTCAGGCCCAACTGAGCCAGCATAGTTTGCAGAATTTCTTCTTAAAAAGTTGTGGAGAACACAGCAAGCCAGGATGATATGATTGAGTTTATACTCCGCCATATATATGGGTGTAAGAAATAGGCGGAACCGGCTGGCCATGATTCCAAATGTGTTCTCCACCACTCTTCTGGCTCTGGCCAGCCGATAATTAAAAACCCTCTGGTCCGGGGTGAGGGTCCTCATAGGGAATGGCCGCATAAGATGGTCCCCCAGCGCAAACGCTTCATCCGCAACGAAGACGAATGGGAGTCCTTCCACATTGGATTCGCCACCTCCAGAAGACAAGCTGCCATTCTGGAGATGCCTGTAGAACTCCGTCTGGGCAATGACTCCACCATCTGACATCCGGCCATTCTTCCCCACGTCCACATACAGGAACTCATAAGTAGCTGACACCACCGCCAACATCACAATACTATTGAACCCCTTATAGTTGTAATAGTATGACCCTGAATTGGGTGGTGGGACTATGTGGATGTGTTTCCCAGGAATTGCCCCTCCGCAGTTAGGAAAGTCCCACCGCTGGGCAAAGTGGGAGGCCACAGTCTTCCATTCCTATGGGTTGGAAGGAAACTGTGGAGTCAAACCAGAAAAATAAATTAATCATCTTGCACATCAACATGGAAAGCAGATTTGACACAAACATTCTTGGCCAACATCAGTATAACGTTTATTTTAGGGAGTATTTAAAGACAAAGGTATAAGGTCCACCTTTCAGATCCCCCCCCCCCCCCCCTCTCATGGGCCATTTGTAAAATTTTATGGGGGGGGGATGTTTTGGACAGGTAAACCTCTTCACTTCATTGAGAGATTAATGCCTAAATAATGTGTATTACTTTGGTCAGCCCCTCCTTACTTTACACTATTGGCAGCCCACTGGACGGGTAAGAAGTGTCATAATACAAAGAGGTAAATATACATGACACATTTTAGCACATTTTTACATTATATAGCCTATCAAGATAATAATAGGATACCAAAACTTTAAACATTACCATTTGAAAGTATTTAGGCAGGCCCTTGCACTACATGCTTTGGGGAATTCATCCATAAATATGACCACAAAAGAGGTGGGTATAGTGTGTATGGGTTTGGCAAAGTCAGCAGATAGAGGATTGGTATTAGCTGAGTTAGCAGTTGGGGGGAGGGGGGTTTCCAAATGATTTTGGGACACAAAAAAAACCTTCATGCTTTAGGAGATATTTACAATAAAGCTGTGCGCCGATGTCTACGGCGCATGCCCCCTTTAGGAAGGGCAGATCGTGCCATTTCTAAAAGGGTCATGCCATGACTGGCAGCTCCCATGCGCGGGAGTGATGTCACGTGACTCTGGCCAGTCACAGAGCCGGAGTTCATGGCCCCAGAAGGAAGAGGGGTGAAGATGGATGCTTGCTGCTAGTGGGGACAGCTGTGACATCGCAGGCTTCAGTTTCTGGTAGGTGACACATAATGGGCTAGTATGCGATACATACTAGCCCATTATGCTTTACCTTTGCAGGGAAATAAAGAGGAAGTAAAACCCATCAGGGTTTACTTCCTCTTTAAGTGCACTGCATGTACAAGCAGGGAAGGAATGGCTAACGCATTTCACAGGTTGATGAAGCACATTAGCTGTTCCTCTACTACTTTGCACATGTAGTGCTCCTCCATGTCTTTCATGGTTTTATATGAATTAAGGCATTTTTGGATCTCAGCTGGGTGTGCAGCCACCTGGACTTTATTTTTTTTTTTTTTGAACACTGGCCATTGCTGGAGCTGGTCATTGGCCATTGCTGGAGCTGGTCATTGGTTGGTTATTGGAAAGCTGTGTCATTTTCTTACTACCCACTGCTAAAACTTTACGAATGCTGTTCTGGGAGATTCAGGATTGCATGTTTAGTGTCTGTTCTAAGCCACCCATACCAAAGCCAGCTATCTTTACTATGTCCTTTACAGTCCTACAAAGACTCCAGGGCCACGTCATTCAGGATTAACATATCCGGTCAAATGATTTTACAGTTATGTAATTGCAATCATTTTGTGTTTTTCGGCACTTTATATATATTTTTATTTGTATATTATTTCTATATTATAAATTGTTTTATTGTAAATTAATGAAATCATTTCATTTATTAGGAAAAATGGCAGATAACATTCTAAATAGGGATTTTCCATGGTGCCTAAACCTGCATGACACAGAAAAAGCCTTTTAACTATTCATATCCACAAAAATTTGGCATGTCCTATATTTTAAAAATATTTGGGCACAGTCCTTGGAGGAGACCTCAGCACCGCAAGGCAAGAGCACTACCCACTCAGTTACTGCCCAGCAGTGTCACATACACACAAGGAATTACATTTCTATATAGAGGTGGGATCCCAAAATCTTCAGATCTTATTGGAAAAGATCCCCAGTAGACGACATTAGTCTTCTCACTTCCAATGCTGTCCAGCAGGGAGCAATCATGTGTTGCACTTTCAGCCACTGAATACATGGATATAGTTCAATTCTATATTTTATCCTCAGCTCCTGTCTGGTTCTCACATGTTTCCTGATAATTGCTGTTTTGTATAGAGATATTATTTTCTGCTTTCCCTCTTTTTTCTTTCCCTACAATATACAAAAAGAGAAAATGTTGGTGATAAAAAAATATAATGACAATGTAAGAATTGGGAATATTTGTGTGGGGATATAGTATTTTCCCTAATTTCTTTTTTTTTTTTTTTTTTTTTTTTTTTTGAATTCTGTAGTCAGCAGTGGGCTGTAGTTCAGACTAAGACCCCTTTCACACTGAGGTGCTTTTTAGGCATTTTAGCGCTAAAAATAGCGCCTGTAACGTGCCTGAAAAGTGCCTCTCAAGCCACCCCAGTGTGAAAGTGCGAGTGCTTTCACACTGCAGCGGTGTGCTTGCAGGACAAGAAAAGTCTTTGGGGCGGTGGGGGAGCTGTGTATACTCCTGCCCACTGAAATGAATAGGCAGCGCTGCTGAAGCGCCTGCAAATCTCTTCGGTAGCGCCGCAAAATAAGCGCTATCAACCCTTTCCTCAGCTGCTGGTGGGGGTTGAAAGCGCCCAGCTAGCGGCCGAAAAGCACCGCTATAACAGTGGTAAAACGCAGCTAAAACAACCACTAACGGACCCACCGCCCCAGTGTGAAAGGGGTCTAACTGTACCAGGAGCGTTTCTCTAATAGTAGAGTGTTTTCTCTGCCATGTGTTGTTTGAGCTTGCTCCAGCAGGGAGTGCTAGAGACGTATTATTCTGGATTATGGTCGTTTGATAGCCTGGCCATTCAACAGGTCTGGAGAACCTGCTTATGCATGCTGGGAGAACTAATAAATATCTGAGACATTTGCTGTTCTGGATTTTCCCTGCAGGGCTTTAGTGAGGCCCGGAACGTTAGAGACTAAAGATTGATAGTGTAGGGCCGGGCATGACAGTGTGTCTTAGGGAGACACATAAGGGGTTAATTTGGAAAAGATGTAATGGGAGTGTTAGAAGGAGGATGGTAAGAGAGAAGTTTAGTTGGAGGGGGATTGGCTTTATTTAAGGGAGAGGCGGAGCCAAGTGGGCAGTTTGAGGAAGAAGCTGAAGGAGGAGGCAGTTTTTCACTGCTCCTCCGCAATGGCCAACATTGATGTGATTGTAGTAGGCTAAGAAGGGTGGCTGCGGTGAAGGGACCAGGGTGGTTACAGAGCCAGGTCACGGACCTGAGAGAGGATGAGGCGGGCGGGTCCACTTCAGGTGAGGTTTCCCATCACGTGCGGAGGTCGTGGCCTCCAGCACATTTTTCACCAGGGCCTGCATCTCGGCCCGTTCGCCTTCCTAGAAGCCCGCTGGAGGATCGATCAGTTCCTCCAGCAAAAATAGCCCAACACCATGCTGCAGAAGGGCCCGGGCAGTCCACACGCCCTCGGCCTAACTCGGGAGGCGGGCCATGGGCCAGCATGGCTCCGCTTCCCCACCTGGGAATCGCGGGACAGGACGAATGGCGGCATCCCCCTCTGACTCCAGCTATTCGGGGAGGAGGCAAAGGGGTGAAGGAGCATCAGGCAGAGCCACAGGAGTGGGGACACGGAAGGCTGGGAAGGCCGTGAGTGGGCACGGCCTACCGGAGCTGCGCACAGCGAGGCAAGATGGCGGAGGACAAAAAAGACAAACAAGGCAGCCAGGCATCTGTCAGCTCAGGACAGTGACACCATGCAGCTGGGGGCGGAGCTTCGGGGGAGAGACGGGCCCCACAACACCAAAATTCCACTGCCTCCGGGGCCTCTTCACCCGGGGGGCTTGCAACATCACCCATCATCGAACAAGATGAGAGGTCGAAAGGGGAGGTGTCGGAGAATGAGGAACCACAGGTACCAGCGAGGGAGACCAGCACGGCGGCTGTTGGGAGAGCTCCCGGTCAGCCCGGTAAGTCCTGTGCTAATTTGTCATTGTCTAATGCATTGCAGGATTTGTTAGGGTTGTACCAGCGGGGACAGTAGGGCCAGTAGCTCCTTTGGCATGGTCAATAGGGAAAATGCCGGACCAGCAAATGGTGGGGAATAGGCCTACCAATGCGCGGACCAGTGCACAGCTGCAGGATTTGCTGGAGGGTCTGATTTGAAGGGGGACAAGGGCAGCCCCCTCAGGTGGCCCCATGGACAGCACCGGCGAGCGGGACAGCGGATGGGGGAGCAGGGGTAACCGGGGCCGCGGCGTCCCCGACAACTCCGCCACCCGGGCAGTCAGAGGTAGGAGTTGTCACCGGGAAGGCAGGGGAAAAAAGGGGCCACAGAGACGGCGGAGAGAACAGATAGAAGAAGTGTGAGGTGTAAGTGTGCTTCGAGGGCCCGCTGGGAGCACATCTGAAACAGGAAGTCCGGGATAAGATTTGCAAGGGTGAGTATGTGGAAATTTAGGCTTATGTTTTCGGCGAGGGCCCAGCCTCAGTTTCTTCAGGGGGGGCTGGAGGGTACACATTCCGACTGCCGACAGAAAAAAGTGGGGGTGTGCTGGCAGTACAATGGGGGGCTCCTGTAAATTTGGAGGGTCTTGCAAGTTTAAGCACGAGAGTTCCGGGTGTGGGGGAGCCCATACATTGTCCAGAGGCTTCATGAGAAGGAACCATACCGGCTCACAAAAGGGACAACGCCGGTGTGGGGGAGGGAAGGATGCAGCCTTTTCTGAGTAAGTATCCGGACAGGGAAGCGGCAATGTTATTGGCTTTGGGGTTTCGGGACGGTTTTAAGATCCCGTGTTCATTGGCAATGGTCATGCCAATGGCAAGGAATCTGAAATCTGCATTACAGTATCCGGAGGTGGTGGGGAAAAAAAATTGGAAAAGTGGCCATGGGTCGCTTGGAGGGCTGTTTGCAAAAAGCCTTTGCAGGATTTGATGGTGCCACCATTGGGGCAGTCATCACTTATCCTTTCCAAAGGGTGGTTCGGTCAATGATGTCATTTACCCTGAAGCGTGCACAGTGGTATACACTTCATTTGATGCAGCAGTCAGGTGGGTTAGGCACTATGGACTGGGGGCGCTTATGGCCAGGGCCGTCTTTAGCGCAGGGCAAACGGGGCACTTGCCCAATCTTTGCTGGGGGGCCCGCGCTAGCCGTGAATTGGGGCCCGATCGCAACTTTGCAGAGCGCACAGAGGACACGGGAGGATGTATTCCTCCCTAGCCAGCTGAGAGGGGGCGGGGCCGGGAGCTCCACTGACGCTCTGACCCCGCCCATGTGCAGCCTGTGTACTCGGAAAAGAGCTTCTATAATGAGAGCCAGTGATCGGATTGCGAGTGTCAGTGGAGCTTCCGACCCTGGCTGGTGAATACAGAGGTCCGGGGGCGGGGCCGGGAGCTCCAATGACACTCCCACTCCGATCACTGGCTCTCACTACAGGCGCCCAGTACACAGGCTGCACGTGGGCGGGGTCAGAGCGTCAGTGAAGCTCCCGGCCCCGCCCCTCTCAGCTGGCTAGCGCGGAATACATCCTCCCATGTCCTCTGTGCGCTCTGCAAAGCTGTCATCGGGGCAACAATTCACAGGTGATGTGGGCCCAGGGCCCACCCAACAAAGCATCAGTGGAGCTCCCAGCTGCTTTAGTGAGAGCAGAGAGTGGAAGCCCCGCCCACAGTCTTGAATGTATGTAATGAGTTTGGCTGGCCAGGTATGTCCTTTACAACCATAAATGCCTGACTGTTTAAACCCTGAGCTGTGTTATTTAACTGTACAGCTGTGCATTGCTGAAAGTTCTCTGACCATCCCCTGTATAATGTCCGCAGTCTCTGGTAATCTCCTGCAGTATGTCCGCAGTCTCTGGTAATCTCCTGCAGTATGTCCGCAGTCTCCGATTGTCTCCTGCAGTATGTCCGCAGTCTCCGATTGTCTCCTGCAGTATGTCCGCAGTCTCCGATTGTCTCCTGCAGTATGTCCGCAGTCTCCGATTGTCTCCTGCAGTATGTCCGCAGTCTCTGATTGTCTCCTGCTGTATGTCCGCAGTCTCTGAACCTCTCCTGTAGTATGTGTATTAATGTGCCCCTTTACTTGCTCAATTATTTGGGATTGCTCCACTGCTCAATGAGAGGTAATGATGTGCATGAACCTCTAGCAACCAATCAGCAAACAGTAGTGATCTGCTTTAATCTCTAGCAACCAATCGGTAAGTGCTAATGATGTGCTGTAACCCCTAGCAACCAATTAGTGAGCGCTAATAATGTACATTAACCTCTAGCAACCAATCAGCAAGCAGAAATTATGTGTTGTAACCTCTAGAAACCAGCCATTGAGCAGTAATGATAGGCTGTAACCTCTGGCAAACAATTGCAATCGCTGCGTGATCTGCTGCAGTAAACTGATTTTGAGTTTACCTGCTATTTTTTGTATGTCTCAGAATGGAGGGGGGGCCCCAAGAAAATGTTTGCCCAGGGCCCAATCAAAATTAAAGACAGCCCTGCTTATGGCAAGACAGGCATAGAATCTGTGTTCCGCTTGCTTCCGGTGCATCCGGATAGATTCCGGCTGCTGGGATGTTACTGACTGGAGCAATTTGATATGGATAGATGCTTGCCCATGGGTTGGTCCATTTCTTGTTACCATGTTTGAGGCATTCAGCCTTTTCTGGTGTGGGTGGTTAGGGAGGTGTTGGGCCTGGATTCAGTCATACATTATGTGGATGACTTCCTGGGCATTAGCTTCCCTGCCTCCACTGTGTGTGCGATTCTCCTCTCTACGTTGCCGCACATCGCAGGCAGGTTTGGAGTGCCATTGGCAGCCGAGAAAATGGAAGGCCCATCGATGGATCTTTGTTTTTTGGGAATTGTGTTAGATTCAGCGGCAAGAGAGTGCCGCCTGCCAAGAGGTAAGTTAGAGGACCTACCAGAAGAAATTCTGGAGATACACGGACTGCGGAAAGTACAGTTGAGGACTTTGCAGGCATTGCTGGGTAAGCTGAATTTTGCCTGTAGGATCACCCCGATGGGGTGGGTTTTGGCCAACGGATGTCGGCAGCTACAGCGGGAATTAAAGCCCCAAGTCATTTTAGTCACCTGACCGGGGAACACAGAGAGGATTTGAAGGTATGGTAGGAGTTTCTAGCGTCATACAAGGGCAGGTCGGTGGATGTCTGGCCCGGTGAGTAATTGTGCTGTGGAATTGGTCACGGATGTGGGGAATCCACGGGCTACAGTGAGTTTTTCCAGGGGCATTGGAGAGCGGAACCCTGGCCACAGTCCTGGGTGGAAGTGGGGTTCCTTCGTAACCTGGTATGCTTGGAGCTTTTTTCCCAGTGGTGCTGGCTATGGAATGGTGGGGGGAGACATGCCAGAATCTGAAATCGAGACTGGATTACGACAACATGGGTATGGTGTAAGTGGGCGATCACATGTCGTCATCATCATGCTGGCTCCAGGTGCAGAGAAGGAAGGAATTCCTTGCCCGGATTGGATGTGGGAGCTGCCCTTGGAGTCGCCGCGGGATGGATATGGCAGTCAATAAGTGAGTTAACGTGGGCAGCATACATGAAGGTATGGTAAGAATGGTTGTTTCTGGTGCAGGAAGTAGGGGTTGGTACAGAGGGGTACTTGGTAAGGTTATTGGTGTTGTGTTTCATATCTAGGACCATAGAAAGTGGGGGATCGGTCTCTTCCATTGAGCAAAAGCTGGCGGGCTTGTCATTCCCTTTAAATTACTGGGGAGGGGAAGATTGGACAAAAGCTTTTGAGGAGGTAGACAAAAAAAAGTTATCGTAAAGGGCACAAGAAAAGGATGCGAGACTGCCTGTCAATTTTGTGAACCTTAGGTCCCTATGTGGGACGTTGAGTTCAGTGTGCACATCATGTTATGAGGTTTTGTTTTTACAGCAGCATTCTTGCTGGCATTTTATGGGACATTTCATATAGGGGAATTAATGAACCCATTGCAATGGTTGGCGGGGGGGGGGGGGGGGCTGTTGGAGCATGACGTGCGGGTGGATGTGGACAGGGTGTGTTTGCGGCTGCGTAGGTCCAAAAATGGATCTGCAGGGTGAGGGTGTGGATGTTTCGCTGTTCGCGTGGCCGGGGTCCAAGGTATGCACGGTCGAAGCTGTGCGTGCATTTCGGCAGGGTGGAACAGCTGGGGAGGGGCCATTCCGGAGGCATGAGGACGGGTCCTATTCGTCGAAGTTTCAGTTCATATCAGTCAGAAAATGTCTTGCAAAGGCTGGTTTGGATGGGGTGAACTACGCTTCACACTCCTTCCGCATCGGGGCAGCTGCTGATGCGGCCAGATATGGGTTGGATGAGGCGGCGGTGCAAAGGTTTGGGAGGTGGGGATCGAGGAGATTCCATACCTGTGTAATGCATCAACTGGCGATATAAAAAAAAGGGGGGTGCATGTGGTTAGTCTGGATTCGCAGGCTGTGATGTGGTAGTTGTTAAAAGGATGTGGTTCTGGGTGATGCTACCTTTCTGTTATCTTTTCGTTTCAGATGGAGGTTCTGTACGCCTCGTCTGGATCATGGGTCACTACTAGGTTTGTTGGGGGGCCAGAAGAGGAGATGTAGGACCGAATGGCAGGCAATTGGGTGTTTCCAGGGGGAGGCTTATGTGCGCTGGTTAGGAGTGCTCGGGATGCTGTGAGGCTGAGTAGTAGCGGAGGTTGAGAGGTAAGCAAGGTTGGATATACCACCTGATGTGTTAGCGATACATGCGGGGGGTTATGATTTGGGGGTCCGACTGGTCAGGGATCTGATCGCATACATAAAGTCTGATTTGGTACAGTTGCGCACAGATTTCCATAGCACTCTGCGGCTGTGGCAGGACATCGTCGCTTGGGCGAAATGTCGCAGGGATAGGTCTGGTGCGAATTAATAAGACCCACATCAGGATGGATAAAGTAGTGGGGAAGTTTTTGTTGCTCAGACTGGGGGTATGGTGATCAGGCACTGAGAGTTAGAGACGAATGTTGGTCTCTATTTTGAGGAGGGATGGAGTTCACCTCTCTGAGGTGGGAATTGACCTATGGGGTTGCAGGAAAGGATCCAACGGGCCCTGCGGGTGTGCTGGTGTCCTCAAGGGTAAGGCTGTCACCCTTTTTGGGCTGTGGCTGTGTTTTTCTGTTGGTCTTTGATGGTGGCAGTAAACGGAATTGATGGAAAAGGGGTGAGGGCTCATCGGTATTATGTGCCCCTCCGGTGTATTCCAGCAAAAGGTTGATGGAATACTGTAATGGTTTCACTGCGGGAAGGGGGTGTCCCCGAGCGGTTACAGCTGGAGGCCTATCAGGTTGGAAAAGGTCCCACAGTGCATTGGTGGTATATGTGGTGGAATGTGGGTCACTGTCAGACCAGCAGACTGGGGTTAACAAGCTGTGTTATGGATGTTTATTATATATATATATATATATATATATATATATATATATATATATATATATATATATATATATATATATATTTGTGTTATATAATATGTGGAGTTATTACCGTATATACTCGAGTATAAGTTGTTCCGAGTATAAGTCGAGGCCCTAATTTACCACAAAAAAATGGGAAAAACTTATTGACCCGAGTATAAGACGAGGGTGAGAAATGCACAGCTACTGTAAGTGGAAAAGATGGTCAACAATGCCCATTTGCAGCATCACTGTGCCCATTTGCAGCCATAGGTCCCCTGAACTTCAAACTCGGTAGTTAAGGGTTCCTAGATGCCCCCGAGCTGCAGCCAAAATTTGGGGTCTCTGAACCCAAAGGGTCCCGAAATGACATTGCTGCAGATGGACACAGTTGACCGAATTTGGGGCCCCGTATCTCGGGGCCACTTAGTACTAAGAACCCCAAATTTGGTGTGCAAACCCAGTGGAACTAGCACCATAAAATTTCCAAAGCTGGGGTTTCTAGCACCAAGTGGCCCCGAGATACAGGGCCCCAAAAATCAGTTCAGAAAATGTCAAGCACTTTTCTGCAGCAGAGAATGACATTTTCCAAACCGGTTTTGGGGCCCCGTATCTCAGGGCCACTTAGTGCTAGGAACTTTGGATATGTTGTGGTACCAGGTCCACTGGGTTTGCACACCAAATATGGAGTTCCTAGCACCAAGTGGCCCTGAGATACGGGGCCCCAAAGTCGGTTTGGAAAAATGAAATTTTTTGCTGCAGAAAAGTGCTTGACTCGAGTATAAGTCGAGGGGGGGCACTTTCAGCACTAAAAAATGTGCTGAAAAATTCGACTTATACTCGAGTATATACGGTAATTGGATTGTTTTAATAAAGGCTGTTATGGCCATTTTACTCCAAAAAGGTAAAGGTGTGGTCTCATCATTTTAAGTGGGTAAGAAATGGGTCGGAGTATAAGTGGATAACAGTGATAATAATATGGGGACATTTAGACTACACTGGTCATGCTTTGTGAGTTGCCAACCTAGGAAGTTAGTCTCTCCTAGGCATTATGTACAGCCGTGGAAGGAAGCGGGGATATCCCCACCTGAGAAGACCTCCTGAAGATGTGTGTTGCTGGAGACAAACAGCACAAACTGCAACTCTATCAACATACAGTATGGACATGTGACTGGATGAGTGGGACAGTATATACAGGGACCTTCCTATATATGCCTGTCTTGCAAGATAAAGACTGAGATACCAATAGAACCTCAAATTTTAAGGAACCAAAGCTCTGAAAGATTCCAGTCAACACAGACTGCAATTTTTAAGGTAGCCAAGATGTAGGCAGGTGGAGTCTACTTTCTCCACTGCAAGTGGCATTCAACCACCGTGGCATTAGAGAGAAAGAGAGAGAGAGAGGAAGAGAGAGAGAGAAAGTTGTGGAATATGGTTTCTCTATGGTTTCCTGGGTCACTGGGGGAGCTATCCGATTGGATGCTGGCACCCCATGTGACACTGATGGCCATCTTGCATTTTACCACATGGTAATAGCATATATATATATATATATATTAATATACACACAGTACATGCAAATCCTTATGTGGGTGCAGTGGCAGCAAATCCAAGAGTGTTTGGGTGCAGTAGCAGCAAGGGTTAGAATGCATGTTGGGTGCAGTGGTGACGAGTACAAGGGTTCCAATCCCAGATGATGCCTTCTAAGGGGAAACACTTTGGGCGGAACTAGTGGTGTGACATCAACACAGACAGACCGACCTCTCTTCAACGTGGCCATCTTTATATGACATTCTTTGCCTATTTTATAAGATTTTTCTGTAAGTGCAATACTTTTTATTAAATACTTGATTCAAGCAGTATAGCACTATGAGTCCTCTTTCAATACATGCACTGTAACTGAGCGTTGGAAAGTGAAATCTATCCTGACACTTAGGGGCTGTCCAGGAACAAGCTGTGGCTTCCCAGCTGGGAATATTCCTACTGGCTTATGATCTTCTTTGTGGGATCTAATGGTCTGGTAAGCGGCCCATTTTTCTCTAAGAGCACGGTGGTGACATAGAAGCACTTTATGTATGGTTATTTTGGTTATGGATGGACTCCATTGGAGTTTTAATTTTTTCCATTTTTTTTGTATGAACTGTGGACTATCATCTTTTTCTTCTGCACTCAGATTGACTTTATTTGGAACGTATTGTCTGTATATGAATTATTTATTATTGAAGTTTGCACTTTTCACTTTTAGAAAAAGTGTGTTATGTGATTTTTTTTTTTTTTTTTTTTTTTTTTTTTTTTTTGTATATTGTTTGCACTTTAATATTTGGATTTTAGCACATAATCTGCATTTTAAATATATCTGGATGTGGCATTAACCATGTGATTTTGCAGGTTATTATAAGGTAATTTATACTTGCATTTTGTTTTTTGAGACAGCATTTCATTAACATTTCTACAAAATGTGCATGGTCCTAGTACTCAGGGAATATTTGGTGTTGCAGTCTTAATTTAATGTGGCTAAGCGAAACCCTAGGAATTTTTTAACTTGAGTATATCACATATACTGGACAATATCAAATACATACTCTGAGGAGTTTCTGCCTCGTCCATGGAGTTAACTGGACCACGGAAATGCACACCAGAACCAGAAGTATTAGCACCACCAAACCGATGATAATTCCTAGGCATGACCCTGACAACACACTGGAAAAAAGACGCAACACAGAACACGGCATAAAAACATATGAATAAGGAGAAATACATAAATAAATGCCTTAAACAAAACAGCTTGTAAGGGGCCTGGTGGGACAAGCTGGATACATGATTAATATATTAATCAATTACTGGGCCCTTTGTTTTATTGGGAAAATTCTGGTGAAAAAGACTGTGACATGGGTTTATTTTGCCAAAGCAGTCATTTAATGAAACCATAATCCAAAAACAGCCACATTTTACCACTGAAGCTACCAGGAAGGGGGTCTTTGGTCCCAATATATTATAAAGGGAACTGCTCTTTAGTCTGTCCTAAGTTGCAACCATCAACTTCTTACTGGAAGCACCAAATCCCATGGGGCCACTATATCCTCCAACATGCTCCATACCATCTGATATGCCTACTTTTACCTAAGCTTCCTACTAGTTTACCTTTGCCAGTGACCTTGTACCCATTTGTCTGCCATGACAAATCACCTCCCCAAAGACCCTAATAAAAATTATTTGGGTGGGTTGGTAAGACCACTTTCTAGCTCTGCATTTCCTTCTGGAATGGCCATCACAATACCCTTATTTGTGATTCCTTACTACCCAAGCTACCACCTTTGTCCCTTTTGCCTTGCAGCCCCTCTGTTAAGCCCTTCATAATCCAGGACTACCTATTTTTGGTACACCAAAACCAAATCATAGAATATCGCTGTGGCTTCCTTGCAATTGATGACTAGAGTGGAAGTTCTGGAATGTCAACACTAGAGATGGGCGAATGGTTCGGCCCGAGCATGAGTTCAGGCTGAACATTGGCTGTTCGTCCATTTGACGGACACCCAAATTATCGAAGCGCTCGACCGTTTGTTCCGCCTGCCAAATGACCACAATGTATTGCGCCGCCGCACAATGCATTGGAAGCCACGATTGGCTGAAGCAATGAAAGCTTTGCCCAATCAGGTCACAGAGCACTGGCAGAGCCATGATTGGAGAAAGTAATGATGACTTTATCCAATCATGGCTCATTGCTCTTAATCCCGTCCCCCCACTATAAAAGTATTCTTTCAATAGCGGCCATTTGTAGTGTGATAAATTTGCCTGGAGAAAGATAGAACAGGGCTCTGTTAGAGAGTTAGTGTGCTATTCTGATTCTATTGTCAGTGTAGAATATTAGTGTAGTGTAAATCTAGTGATCGATCATTCAGTATGAGTGTAGTGACCATTCATTTTTACATTAGTGTCAGTTTATTTGGTCAGGGCAGGTTTACTGCAATATATTTCAGTGCGTTAGTGCATGTTTAACACAGTATATTTCAGTGCATTAGTGCACGTTTAACGCAGTATATTTCAGTGTGTTAGTGCATGTTGAACTCAGTATATTTCAGTGCATTACATGCCGTTTTTAATGCAGTATATTTCTGTGCTTTAGTGCAAGTTTAATGCAGTATACTTCTGTGTGTTACCTGCAGGTTAACACAGTATATTTCAGTGTGTTACTGCACGTTTAACACAGTATATTTGTCAGGGCTGGGCTGGGCAGCCCTTCCTTCTCTGAGCTGGCCGCTCAGCTGTCGGATAATTGCCAGTTCCTATCTCTCAACAGTGGCTCACCTGTTGATGATATCCTGCCTTGTCAGTCCTGTCAACTTAAGGTGTCCGGTCCAGATGATCCCTGCCTTTGCCGTGGTCACAGCTCTAGAGATGCTCTCCTGTGTTCCTGTTAAAGACTTGTTTGGCTGACATTCCTTCTGGCTCCAGATCCTGCTTGTTGTTCTACTACGCTGTTCTCTGGCTCCCTGCCGTTTTGGTTTGTCTGCCTATCCGTTCCCGTTCCTGGACTCTGGCTATGTTTTGACTATGTTTACTCTGTTTACCTTTTTTTATTATTATTAAATAAGTGTGATTTAATTGTACTTCTGTCTCAGTCTGATTAATGGTTTCTGACAATATTTCTGTGCATTACTGCAAGTTTAACACAGTATATTGCAGTGTGTCAGTGCAGTTTTACTGCAGTGTATTGTAGTGTATCAGTGAAGTGTGTCTGTGTAGTGAGTACTCAGGTTAAAGTGCACAAAACACCACTTTCCACTCCATCATGTCTGGGAGGACATGAGGGGGCTAGCAGCATATGTGCCCACAGGCAAAGGTAGACGTGGTCAGTCCTCAGGCAGGGCATCATTTACTCTGTTTAGTGATATTGCCCATGCTATTCAGCCAGAGCATGCAGAGGAGGTGGTTGACTGGCTTACTAAACCATTCTCATTCTCCTCATTCTCTATAACCCGAGCAGAAACTAAACCTGCCTCCTTGTCCACAGCTATGCCTGCCATAGCCCCAGCTTCAGGCATGGAGGAGTCAGCTGAGTTATCTGAACACAGCGTCAGCCACTTGCTCCTTGACGATGCACAGCCATTACTTGATTCAGCTGTGGGTTCTGAAGTTGAGGAAGGCAGGAACATGAGCCAACAGAGGAGCGTACACTGGTACAAAAATTGGCAGTCATGTTCCCCCAGCTGCAGTGTATTGTGAAGTTGTCTCCAGTGGTAATGAGGATGGAGGAGATGATGGTGATGATGTTGTGATTTGGGTGCTGGATAGAGAAGAGGAGGAAAGTAAGGGTGAGGCACAACCCCAACGAGGCATCCACCATGGAAGAGTAGAGAGCAGCCACCCTATTTCATCACATTGGACCACATCCCACAGCTCAGCTGTCTGGGCCTTTTTTAGCACATGTGCAGCCGATCGCACTGTTGCAATTTGCAAACTTTGTCTCAAGCACATCAAGTGTGGCAAAAACACCAGCCATTTGGGTACCACATGCTTGACAAGGCATTTAACCTCTCACCACTCAGCCCATTGCCAAGAACACCTGAAAGTCACACAAAAGGGGTGCAGTTCTGTTCCCCCTCCTTACCTCAGTCTGCCCCTGCTATACCTCATGACCTCTCAGCAGCCTCCACTGACAGGGATGATGGTATAGTGCAGGGTGCCCCAGGTCTTTGCAGCACATCTGCCAGTAGCACACCACCAGCTATACAGTAGACTATAGCCAGCATCTGCTGCAGTGAAAAAAAAAATACAATAACTGACACCCACATGCCCAGTGTCTAAATGCAAGCTTGTCAAAGCTGCTGGCTCTACAACTTCTGCCTTTCCATCTGGTGGATTCTGCCCGCTTTCATGAATTTGCAGAATGCTGTACCACAATGGCAGGTTCCCAGTCGCTATTTTTTTTTTTTAACGTAAGGCCATTCAAGCTCTGTACCATCACGTGGAAGGCAATGTTGTGGCAGCTGCAAAGTCCACATTGCTGCTGACACGTGGTCCAGCAAGCATCGTCAGGGGTGATATATTTAGATCACAGCACACTGGGTAACTCTGCTTGCAACTCAGAAGGATGCATGAGAGGGCTCCGTACTGCAGCTCATTGTGCCGCCAACTCTCCGTACAGCTAGTGGTAATGATGTGAGATTTGTCACCTCGACCCCCTCCTCCTCCTCCATACCCTCCTCTGCTGAATTGTCCTATGAACCACAAGTACTCCCTAAGCATTCAAGGGGCTATTTAATGAATCAAGGTTAAAGGTGCCATGCAGTGCTTCAGCTGGTGTGTCTAGGGGAAAGGAACCACACCGGAGCAGAGATTCTTGCAGCACTGCAGGGGCAGGCCCAGAGGTTGTTCACACCACGCCAGCTGGAGCCAGGAATGGTGGTGTGCAATTTTGGCACAAACCTCCTGTCTGCCTGGCAGATGTCCTCAATTTGGTGGTGCAGCGTTTCCTAAATACATATTCAGGGTTGGAAGATCTGCTAAAGCAGGCCAGAAGAGTCTGTAGCCATTTCAGGACATTATACAGAGCCAGTGCTCGATTGGCTGAAATTCAGCGGAAATTCCACCTGCCCATAAACCGCCTGATTTGTGACATGCCCACCAGGTGGAACTTGACTTTGGCAATGCTGCAGCGGCTTCACATGCAGCAGAGGGCCGTCAACGAGTACCTGTGTGAGTATGGCACAACAACATGCTCAGGCCGGCTCTGCTTTTCTCCCCATGCCAATGATGGCTCATAAAAGATGCATGCACTGTACTGTCAACATTTGAGAAGGCCACAAGGAAGGTGAGACATGACAACGCATGCATCAGTGACACAATTCCTGTTGTGTTCCCGCTGGAGCAGAATCTGTGTGACATTATGGACAGGGCACTCGAGGCAGAGCAGCGGGAGGAAGAGGAGGACTTCCTTTCCTCTCAAGGCCCACTTTATGCAGACACCATTCTTCCTATGCCATAGAACACACAATAAAAGAGGGAGAAGGAGGAGGATTCGACAGTTTTGGAGGCATCGCGGCATTGTGGCCACTTCAGACTATGCTACAATAGAATTACACCTCTGGATATCCCTGAGACTCCTTGGGACTAACAGACCACCTGCCATATTATTAATATGATGTGCACCTACCCATTCACCCTTTTTTAAGGGTTTTTAACCCTTTTGGGAATATAAAGTTTTACTTCTGCACTTAGAGGCGACTTTTTTTCATTTTACTTCTAGAGTCTGCTTCTCTCTTCAAGTGCTGCTGGAAGTGCATGAAGACTCTCCTCTATTTATACATAGACTGATATTTGCTTGGCCTGTTACTCAGAGTGCCCTGATACACTTTTTTTTTTTTGGAGGCATTGAAGTAGAGGAAGACATACGTCAAACAGTAAGAGATGGTTTTTTCATCCGCAGAACCCTTGGGAGTAGTATGCGGCTGGGAGGAGGCAGTTCCATATACTATAATCCTCAGTGACCCCGAGGAGTCTGCTTCTCATGCCTCTGCAAATTTGCAGTGCATGGGCTCCCTCATGCTTCAAAGCCTGTGAAAGGACCCAAGAATGATGAGATGAAATCCTCTTGAGTTTATGGAATGCTTTTCCTGACGCTGGTAGGTTAGTGTCATGGAAAACATTGTTTTGAGGCTTCTGTTGGTCAAGAGAGGAGCGGTGGAGAACGCGGCCACCTAAGTGATGCATTTCACAATTTTTTTTAGTCCTCGCCGCTCAAGGTTCTCAGCTTCCACATCCGCATCGGCACCGTCTGCATCACACGGTGGACGATTATCTATGGGCAAAAAAAGATCAGAGCTTTCCAGTCAACGATCCACTGGCTTACTGGGTCATGAGAATAGACCATTGGCAAGAATTTGCCTAGTATGCAATTAAACTGCTGGGCTGCCCTGCATCCAGTGTGCTTTCCGAAGGGCATTCAGTGCTGCTGGAGGTTTTGTTAATGATAACAGAATGGGTCTGACTCGGTGGACCATCTGATGCCGCGTACACACGAGCGGACTTTCTATCCTACTTGGTCCGGCACACTTTCCGACGGACTTTGTCCGCCAGGTGCGCCGGACTTTAAAACGGACGGACTTGCCCACACACGCCGGGACTTTCCGGCGGGCTAAGTCCGCCCGTCTTTCCGACGGACTTTCGCCGGAGTTCAGGCGGACTTTCAGAATGAACGGACTTGCCCACACACGGACAAGTCCGTTCATTTTGAACGTGACTCAGGTGCGACGGGACTAGAAAAGGATGTCAATCTTGCCGCTTTTATCGGCGAGATTGACACCTTACTAGTCCCGTCGCGGGGCATACCAGGCCCTTAGGTCTGGTATGGATTATAAAGGGGAAAAAACGGCGTGGGGTCCCCCTAAAATCCATACCAGACCCCGATCCGAGCACGCAGCCTGGCCGGTCAGGAAAGGGGGTGGGGACGAGCGAGCGCCCCCCCCCCTCCTGAACCGTACCAGGCCGCATGCCCTCAACATGGGGGTGGGTGCTTTGGGGGAGGGGGCGCCCTGCGCCCCCCCCCCCTAAGCACCTTGTCCCCATGTTGATGAGGACAAGGGCCTCTTCCCGACAACCCTGGCCGTTGGTTGTCGGGGTCTGCGGGCGGGGGCTTATCGGAATCTGGGAGCCCCCTTTAATAAGGGGGCCCCCAGATCCCGGCCCCCCACCCTATGTAAATGAGTATGGGGTACATGGTACCCCTACCCATTTACCTAGGAAAAAAGTGTAAGTAATAAAACACACTACACAGGTTTTTAAAATATTTTATTAAACAGCTCCGGGGGGGGGGGGGGATCTTCCTCCGGCTTCGGGGGTCTTCTTCCGGCTTCGGGGGTCCCTCCGCTTCATCTTCTCCCGGCGTCCGGTTGGTTCTTCTCCCGGTGTTCCTGTTCTTCGGCCGGCTCCTCTGCTGTCTTCAAGTAGCTCTCTTGCCAGCAGAGGTCCGGACTTCTGGGCTTCTGGGCTTCTCTTCCCCAGATGTTGACACGACGCTCTCTCCTGCTGGACTGCTCTCCGAGGGCTGCGTTGTGACTTATATAGGTGGAGACCCCGCCCCCTTTTGATGTCACAGTCCCTGGGCATGCTGGGACTGTGACGTTTTAGGGGGCGTGGTCACTGGGTGATGTTGACCACGCCCCCTAAAACGTCACAGTCCCAGCATGCCCAGGGACTGTGACATCAAAAGGGGGCGGGGTCTCCGCCTATATAAGTCACAACGCAGCCCTCGGAGAGCAGTCCAGCCAGAGAGAGCGTCGTGTCAACATCTGGGGAAGAGAAGAGAAGAGAAGAGAAGAGAAGAGAAGAAGCCCAGAAGTCCAGAAGTCCGGACCTCTGCTGGCTATAGAGCTACCTGAAGACAGCAGAGGAGCCGGCCGAAGAACTGGAACACCGGGAGAAGAACCAACCGGACGCCGGGAGAAGATGAAGCGGAGGGACCCCCGAAGCCGGAAGAAGACCCCCGAAGCCGGAGGAAGATCCCCCCCCCCCCGAGCTGTTTAATAAAATATTTTAAAAACCTGTGTAGTGTGTTTTATTACTTACACTTTTTTCCTAGGTAAATGGGTAGGGGTACCATGTACCCCATACTCATTTACATAGGGTGGGGGGCCGGGATCTGGGGGCTCCCAGATTCCGATAAGCCCCCGCCCGCAGACCCCGACAACCAACGGCCAGGGTTGTCGGGAAGAGGCCCTTGTCCTCATCAACATGGGGACAAGGTGCTTTGGGGGGGGGGGCGCAGGGCGCCCCCCTCCCCCAAAGCACCCACCCCCATGTTGAGGGCATGCGGCCTGGTACGGTTCAGGAGGGGGGGGGGCGCTCGCTCGTCCCCACCCCCTTTCCTGACCGGCCAGGCTGCGTGCTCGGATCGGGGTCTGGTATGGATTTTAGGGGGGACCCCACGCCGTTTTTTTCGGCGTAGGGGCTTCCCTTTATAATCCATACCAGACCTAAGGGCCTGGTATGCCCCGCGCTCGCCGCAATAGGAAAATGTGTTTTTCCTATTGCAGCGAGCGTGAGATGCAATACCCTGCCCTCGTGTTGTATCTGGTCCGTCGGACCAGCCTACACACGAGCGGGCTTTCCGTCGGACCAGCACACACACGAGCGGACTTTCCGCCCGAAACTGAGTCCGGCGGAAAGATTTAGAACTTTCTTCAAATCTAGGTCCGGCGGGCTTTTGGGAAAAAGTCCGCCGGAAAAGTCCGCCGGTGCCTACACACGGGCGGATTGTCCGGCACACTCTGGTCCGCCGGACCAAGTATGCCGGAAAGTCCGACCGTGTGTACGCGGCATGACATTTATCAAAATGAATCCGTCCTGGATTAACATCAACTATGAAGCCCCTGATGCCAATGTCGCTGATTAAGTGTTTTTGGGATGTGGAATATCTGCAGGACTTCTGGGCTGTCTAGCGTTGTTGGTGTTGATTTTATCTGATAGAATTTTTTTGGTGTAGGTTTCATGGGCACAATTAACACCCAAAGAAAGACCAATTTTTCCGCACCTGTTTAACAGGTGCATATCATTTCAATTGCTGACAGCAAGGCCAATTCTTGCTTTCATCAAGAGTACCTCTATAGGGTTACAGTGTGAAGGCGCCACCGCCACCCAAAGACCAATTGTTCCGCACCTGTTACTTCTATTCAAAGTCTGTGGAAGAGACATCAGAATTTATCCAAAAAATCTCTTATCTTGTTCCCAGTGCACTACATTGTGGCTTCATCATACAGACTGGCTCTACAAGCCGTTGTTTACTAAATAAAGAAAGCTTGCATGGAAAGTGTCCTTTTTTTTTTTGGTATTATAAATGCAATTAATGCTGCAGCAGCTTCTATATGCAGTACAGATGTGCCACTTTACAGATAGACTAAGGGGACCCCCCAGGCACTATATTAAAGGGAATTTTTCATTTTTATTATTTCACTTTAAGCATCAATAAATCACTGCTCATTTAAAAATTACATTTTTTACAAACTTTTTTTTCATTGATACATGTCCCAGAGGGCAGTACCCAGACCCCAATAACCGTTGTATTGCCAATTACTTGCATATAAGCCTTTAAAATTGGCACTTTTAATTTTTTCCAGTTCGGGTCCCATAGACTTCTTCAATGAGGTTTGTTATTCGGTTCTAAACTTTTGCGATGTTCGAAAGCTCAGAAGTACCAGAAGTACCAGAAGAAGAAGATGGAGGAAGAACCCGAAGGAAGATAGAAGAAAGAATAAAGAAGAAGCATTTAAATAAAGGAATTGTCAAACTGTCTCTTGTCATTTTTAACATTTTTGACAGTTTTTTAGTACCCCCTTACCATTTCACACAGGGGGGGCTGGGATCTGGGGGTCCCCTTGTTAAAGGGGGCTTCCAGATTCCGATAAGCCCCCCGCCCGCAGACCCCCACAACCACCGTCCAGGGTTGTGGGGATGAGGCCCTTGTCCCCATCAACATGGGGACAAGGTGTTTTGGGGGGCTACTCCAAAGCACCCTCCCAATGTTGAGGGCTTGTGGCCTGGTACGGTTCAGGAGGGGGGGCACTCTCTCGTCCCCCCCTCTTTTCCTGCGGCCTGCCAGGTTGCGTGCTTGGATAAGGGTCTGGTATGGATTTTTGGGGGGACCCCACGCCATTTTTTAAAAAAAATTTGGCGCGGGATTCGTCTTAAAATCCATACCAGTCCTGAAGGGTCTGGTATAGATTTTGAGGGGGACCCCACGCTAAAAAAAAAAAATTTGCCCGGGGTTCCCCTTAATATCCATATCAGACCTGAAGGGCCTGGTATGGAATTTAGGGGGACCCCCCACGTCATTTTTTAAATTTTGGTTCGGGGTTCCTCTGTAGGGAATTCCCATGCCATTTTTATCAATGAACTTTTATGTGTATTGTCAGACCAGCAATTCATTAATAGCCGCAAGTAGTTTTAAATGACTTTTTTTCCTTTGAAATGTCATTTTGTTGTCAGACTGTTCTCAACGTGGGAAACATGCGCCCCTTTACAGGCATACTATAGACACCCCCCAGGTACGAAATTTAAAGGAATATTACACTTTTATTGTTTCACTTTAAGCATTATTAAAATCACTGCTCCCGAAAAAACGGCCGTTTTTAAAACTTTTTTTTTGCATTGATCCATGTCCCCTGGGGCAGGACCCAGGTCCCCAAACACATTTTATGACAATAACTTGCATATAAGCTGTAAAAATTAGCACTTTTGATTATTCATGTTCATGTCCCATAGACTTTTACGGTGTTCGCGTGTTCAAACTAATTTTTTGCCTGTTCACATGTTCTGGTGCAAACCGAACAGGGGGGTGTTCGGCTCATCCCTACTGTAGAGTACCAGGAGGAAGTTGGGGAAAAGGTGTCCAGCTGTCCTATGATGTGAGCCTATATCTCCCTCCCTGGGCAGTACTTGGTCAATATAGGAAAGAGGCAACTGATGATCCTGTGGTTGTGTGAGTAGATGACCCCGGAGCTGGAAGTTAGTGACTGTGTGCAGCTTTGGTCTCTCCTAGTCACCTACCAGAATTAGAGATTCTGTGGGACACTTTTTGCAGTTCAGCAAGATAGAGGAGGAGTCCACAAAGAGTTCAGTTCACCAGTTTGGGGTATCCCATGCTCCCTTCACCCCATCCAAGTTCATTATTACAATAAAACCCTAAAAAGACACCCCTTGGTGGTCCCTTTTGAGCCAGTGGAAGAATGAAGAAAATGCTTTGCCCCTGGCTGTGTGTGCATTAACTGGGTAAAAGAGTCAGTTCACCAGCGCCTCCTGAGGGGTGCGCTACAGTTATATCAATCACTGTTATCAGCTTTCCAGGCTATACTTTGTGAACTAAAAAGCACCCCTCAATATGCTATGATGAGTACAGTGAGTGAACACCGCCACCCTGGGACAGGAAGTGTGTTACTGGCAGGATCATCAGGTGACAATAAACTAGGAAAAGAAAACTTCAGCAGCCACCACAGCTAAGGACCAATCAGCTGCAATATATGACGTTTTTGTTCTTGGGTTTAGGCATGTTGGCCTCCAATAACCTGGTTATTATTTGGATGGCTCGTATTTCCTAAATCTCCCGGCATGCCCAGAACAAGGAGTACAGAGTGTCAGAACAATGGGTTGTTGGGGCAATTGAGACTGTGACCATCACATGCCTGGTGATCAAGTTCCCTTCAGCTCCTCCAACCTTGTAGAGAGTTAACCAACTGCAGACCGCTCACAATAAATATACTGCGAGCGGACGGCAGGTACAGGCACAGTCATGTAAGTATACAGTACGTGACCGGCCTTCTTCCGGGTTTTGGTCGCGCCTGCCGACCCGTGCTGTGATTGGACACAACGCTGTGTTTGGCAGCAGATTTCAGCTAAAAACCTGCTGATTGGCTGTGTTCAATCACAGCACAGAGTTCTGTCTTTACAAACACACAGGACTCTGTGTACAGGGAACAGTGATCTGGCTGTTTCTTCCCTCGGAAAAGCAGGGAGAAAAAACAGCCAGATCAGAAAGTAAAAGCAGCACACATTACTCTGGATAGGCACACAGTTAACCCCTTGATTGCCCCTAGATGTTAGCCCCTCCCCAGCCAGTGTTATTAGTACAGTAACAGTGTATATTATTAGCACTGATCACTGTATTAATGTCACTTAGTGACCCTCCCAGCCAATGTAAGTTAGCGCCAAATTGTAAGCCGCCCTATCACAGTCACACTATAAGTTGCTGATCAACTCCATTACAGTATAGCTTCTATAGCTGCGTAAATTCAATTATATATATGTAGCGCACTACCCCCGAAGGAGCTGCAATTTGTGTGTTCTATCCGTAATTCACATTTGCCATCTAGCCCATCGCAGCCCATAGAAATAGAAAACAGTCCATATTGTAATTTTCTCTTGCTTTTATTGGTATAACATGAACTGAGATAGGAGAAGGGTTTTCTGAGATGCTCTTTTGCTGCTTTATAATCTTTCCTTTGCCTTCTCATGCAAAGACTTAGAGCTTTACCGCCGCCTTTTGACCACTACTTCCCGTCTGCATGATACTTCCAAGTTGAGCTAAGGAGGAGATTACTCCCGCCTGACTGATGTGCGGTGACACCAAATCCTCTCCTCCACATGTCCTGGTCCCCCCCTCCTTCTCCGTAGGGGGGGCTCTGACTGGCTCCCCTCAGGGGACCCTCTCTCTCTGGGCTCTCCCTTTCTGGAACTCCCTTGCACCATGTGACCCTAGCTTTTATAAGAGTCCCGCCTCCTGCCAGACAAATTAATGATTGGCCAGAACTCACTTACAAGCTGCCTGTCACTCAGATCCCAAGTCCAACCTCTCTTCTAGAACCATTTCCACTGAAAGCAAGAGGAGGCATCTCTGGGCCCAAGCACAGGTGGCCACACCCTGAACTACACTAACACTCCCAGTTTCCAAAATAAACAACCAGGCCTGGAATCACAATACAAGCCTGCCCAAATTTACCTGAAACCATACATTGTAATTTAAACACTGAAAACTCACCTACTTGAAAGTAGGTGCCCGCTACATATACATAGCTCCCAACTGTCCCTTATTTGGAGCAAAGTCCCTGTCCCTCTTCCCCCCTCATTTGTCCCTCATTTAGATCTGATCTATATAGCTGTATATAAAAAGCACTTTTTATCTTTCAAAAAGTGTTTCCCAGTGCTAAACCTTTCATCCATATTCTAAATTGCTGCATTTGTAAATTTTAAAAGCCAATATAAAGGAATAGCAGTGGCAAAAAGCCCTTGTGGATTGAATTAACCTTTTTTTTGGTTAATTCTCCTTTAAGGGGGTGTGGCAGGGGGCGTGTCCTATGTCTACATACATTTGCTAGTAGGTGTCCCTCATTCCCATCTCAGAATGTTGGGAGGTGTGTATATACCATAGTTTGTAGATGCTATAACTTTCACAGAAACCAATATACATTTATTGGGTTTTTTTTTTAACCAAAGACATGTAGCTGAATACATTTTGGCCTAAATTTATGAAAAAAAATTCGATTTTTTAAAATTTTTATATTGGAAAACACATTTTTTTTCAACATTTCCGGGTCTTTTTTTAAATTATTATTACCGTATATACTCGAGTATAATTAGAATTTTTCAGCACATTTTTTTGTGCTGAAAGTGCCCCCCTCGACTTATACTCGAGTCAAGCACTTTTCTGCAGCAAAAAATTTCATTTTCGAACCGATTTTGGGGCTCCGTATCTCAGGGCCACTTGGTGCTAGGAACCCCAAATTTGGTATGCAAACCCGGTGGAACTGGTCCCACAACATATCCAAAGCTAAAGTTCCTAGCACCAAGTGGCCCTGAGATACGGGGCCCCAAAACTGGTTCGGAAAATGTCATTCTCTGCTTCAGAAAAGTGCTTGACATTTTCTGAACTGAATTTTGGGGCCCTGTATCTCGGGGCCACTTAGTGCTAGAAACACAAGCTTTAGAAATTTTATGGTGCTAGTTCCACTGGGTTTGCACACCAAATTTGGGGTTCCTAGCACCAAGTGGCCCTGAGATACGGAGCCCCAAAATCGGTTCGAAAATGAAATTTTTTGCTGCAGAAAAGTGCTTGACATTTTCTGAACTGAATTTTGGGGCCCTGTATCTTGGGGCCACTTAGTGCTAGAAACACAAGCTTTAGAAATTTTATGGTGCTAGTTCCACTGGGTTTGCACACCAAATTTGGGGTTCTTAGCACTAAGTGGCCCCGAGATACGGGGCCCCAAATTTGGTCAACTGTGTCCATCTGCAGCAATGTCATTTCGGGACCCTTTGGGTTCAGAGACCCCAAATTTTGGCTGCAGCTCGGGGGCATCTAGGAACCCTTTACCGAGTTTGAAGTTCAGGGGACCTATGGCTGCAAATGGGCACAGTGAGGCATGCAAATGGGCACAGTGATGCTGCAAATGGGCATTGTTGACCCTCTTTTCCACTTACAGTAGCTGTGCATTTCTCACCCTCGTCTTATACTCGGGTCAATAGGTTTTTCCCATTTTTTTTGTAGTAAATTAGGGCCTCGACTTATACTCGGAACGACTTATACTCGAGTATATACGGTATTTAAATAATAAAAAATAAAAAAACCCCGTGAGAAAATACCACCAAAATAAAACTCTATTTATGTGACAAAAATGGTATAAATTTCATTTGTGTACAGTGTTGCATGACAAATACCAGTTAATATCAGGGCTGAATAGAAAAAAATACCCCGGTCATGAAGGGGGTAAAACCTTCCGGTGATCAAGTGGTTAATAAAAAGGAATGTGTGAAAAGTATGTGATGGAATAAATAAGAGACTCTGGGAGATTGATCTTCCACCAAGTGAGCAAAACTTTCCAAGCTTTTCATCAGATCACAATCACATAATTTTTCTATCACAGATTAGTTGGAGTCGGGGACCATTCTAGGTACAAACCATGGACTTGGTTCTATCAGACTTGCCTTCTCACAGGCACTTAGCCAGTTTCCATATCTCCAGTCATTTCCCTTGTTGTCACCGACTTTGCTAACACTGCTTAATGAAGAATGAATTTGCATAACTATCCACATTGTTGTTTCCTGACCTTCTGATGAGACACGAAGATTCTCAAATATGCCTAGTAAGGACCATGAATGTTCAAAAGGTCATAAACCAAGACGTTCACTCCAATTCCTGAGTGACATTAAGCAAGAGCGTTTTATGAAAGCAGTGCTAAGTACGGTATTTAGAAATTTATATCCAGTTTAACTAACACATGCCAAAGTTGCAATACTGTGTTACATAGTTACATAGTTGGTGAGGTTGAAAAAAGACACAAGTCCATCCAGTTCAACCTATGGTATGTGTGTGTGTGATTATGTCAATAGTACATGGTATATCCCTGTATGTTGTGGTTATTAAGGTACCCATTTAATAGATTTATGAAATTATTGATGCTCCCCGCTGATAACACTGCTTGTGAAAGAAAATTCCACATCCTTACCGCTCTGACAGTAAAGAACCCTCTATGCAATTTAAGGTTTAACTGCTTCTCTTTTCATTTTAGTGAAAGGTTGCGTGTCTTTTTAAATTCCCTTTCACTGAAAAGTTTTTTTCCCTATGCTAGGGTCACCAGTACTGTATTTGTACATCAATATCATATCCCCTCTCAAGCGTCTCTTCTCCAGAGAGATTACGTTCAATGCCTGTAGCCTTTCCCCATAGCTGAGGTCCTCCAGTCCCTTTATTAGTGTCAGAGAGGTTACCTGGTTGGGCGCCGGCGCGCGCCGGGGCGCGTTGGTGCTCGTGTCCCTGTGCGTGCTGGGGCGCGTGTCCCTGGGGGCGCTGGCGTGTCTGGGCTGACCGGCCGTGGCGTGCGGGGTGGCGTACGGGCGTTCGCGCCAGCACGCTGGCGCGCATTACCTTTGACATGCCCGGTAGTGTGGGCATGCACGCCGATGTCGGGGGCGCGCTCGGGCGCGTGCGGGGGCGCGGCGCATCTTGGCGAATCGGCGCGTGCACGAGCGCGGCGTTTTGGCGCCAATCAGCCTATTTGAGCCTGCCTCTACACTGACTCGGTGCTGCCTGATCAAACAGCTCTGTGTCTTGTTCCGTGATCATCCTGTGTTCCTGTATCTCTGTAGTGTTGACCCGTTGTGACCCGGCTTGCCTTTGGACCTCCCTTGATTGCTGCCTGAACCCGACCCCGGCTTGTTTGACCTTGTTTCTGCCTTCTCCCTTGTACCGTTGCCGCCAGCCCGTTGCCGACCTCTGCCTGTGTGTGACCAGCCTGATTAGCTCCTGCTCAGCATCTGCTCCATCAAGCCCTGAAGCTCTACCGGTTGCTTGCCAGACCACTTTGCTCCAGGACCCTAACTTCAGGCCCTCATACCATTCCGCATTCGTGGGCCTCCTGTCTACTCTACCGGGGCCCCGAATCGGATACGTAAGGGAGCCTACCCTCTGCCCAAGCGGACTCATCTGTCTGGTAAGTGTGGGACCTGACAGTATCAGGCAGCCATGACTGAGTCCGGGCAGGGGGCCTCCCCCATGGATGAACTGTGCAGGCACCTAGCGGGCCTTACCCAAGCTGTCAAAAGCCTACAGGAGGGCTATACCAGACTGGAAGGACAGGTCCAGGCCCTCTCAGCCTCTCCTCCAGGAGCAGTATCTGCCAATCCTGCCTCAGCACCTTCTGTAGTGATGCTTCCACCAGAACCCAGGGTGCCTACACCCGAAAAGTTTTCCGGAGAACGCAGCAAGTTCCGGGCGTTCCGTAACGCATGCGAACTATACTTTGCCTTACAACCCCGTACGTTCTCCTTGGAGGCTACTAAAGTGGGGTTCGTCATATCCTTGTTGACCGGCGAGCCTCAGACCTGGGCCCACCATCTGCTGGAGCAAAAGGCTCAATCTCTAGATTCCTTGAGTGACTTTTTCTTAGCCATGTCTCAGCTGTATGAGGACCCTCAGCTAACAGCCACGGCAGAAGCCGCCTTGCATTCCCTTCAACAAGGCCGCAGAGCGGCCGAAGATTACGCCGTTGGAGCTCGGATACGCAGTGGAATGACGCAGCCTTGCGTCACCAATATCGGCTGGGGTTGTCGGATCCTCTAAAGGATGAATTAGCACAAGTGGGGGTACCTCAGACACTAGAGGAGCTAATCAACTTGTCAATCCAAATTGACCGCCGCCTCAGAGAGAGACGCTCTGAGAGATCTGTTGGCCACCCACGCCTCACCTGGATGTTGCCCAGGGCCCCTAGTGCCCCGAACCAAGCTCCGCTTGTCTCGTCTACTCCAGTCCAGGAGGTCCCTGAGCCCATGCAGTTGGGACTGCTCCGTCCCTCTCTGACCCCAGAGGAGAAAACACGTAGACGCACACTCAACCTGTGCCTGTACTGTGGGGAGCCTGGACACTTTGCAAGAGCATGCCCCAATAAAAGACGTAAGTGCCTGCCGTCTTCCTCGTTGTGTGCACCTGTCTTACCTAGTGCCGGTAACCATCTAACATTTTCCATTGTATTACAGTTACCTGGAAGGAGCATCCCAGTACCGGTCATCATTGATTCGGGAGCATGTAGTGGAGTCATTGACCGGACTTTCGTCGAAACCCATCATATCCCCACTCAAACTAAAGCCCAGGGACTGGCAGTTTTCTTAGCGGACGGCTCCACCCTCCGCTCCGGACCCGTTACCCAAGAAACGGTTCCTCTATTGGCCACCATTGGCCCGGAACATCGGGAACTTTTACGTCTAGATGTCATCTCCTCTCCCCTCTTCCCTATTATCCTAGGAATACCTTGGCTACAGGCTCACAATCCTAGTATCAACTGGTCTACGGGCAAGATCCAGTTTTCTTCTGAATATTGCAAACAACACTGCTTACGGGGGACCCCATTAACTTCCTCCCAATGCCTGTGCGTGGACTCAGAAACTAAGTCCTACCAAGATCTTCCCGAACCTTACCGGGATTTCCTGGATGTGTTCAGTAAAAAGGGGGCAGAAACCCTTCCAGTACATAGACCCTATGATTGCCCAATAGAACTTTTACCGGGTACCGAAGTTCCTTTCGGGAGGATTTTCCCTCTAACTGAGCAGGAGCTGGGCACCTTGAAAACCTATATAGACGAAAACCTGAAGAAAGGGTTCATCCGTCCTTCCACATCTCCAGCTTGGGCAGGCATCTTTTTCGTCGAAAAAAAAGATCACTCCTTACGTCCCTGCATTGATTACCGGGAGCTTAATAAAATCACTATAAAGAACAGATACCCACTACCCTTGGTTCCTGAATTATTTCAGAGATTAGGATCTACTACCGTTTTTACTAAGCTAGACCTCCGTGGAGCCTATAATTTGATCCGCATAAGAGAAGGAGACGAGTGGAAGACGGCCTTTCGTACTCGATTCGGACATTACGAGTATCTCGTCATGCCTTTTGGTCTGTGCAACGCACCGGCGACATTCCAGCATTTTGTCAACGATGTCTTTCATGACTTACTGGACTTATATGTCATCGTTTACCTGGACGATAACCTGGTTTTCTCTGCTTCCCTGATGGAGCACCGCAAACACGTACGAAATGTACTCACCCGGCTTAGACAACATGGGCTTTACGCCAAACTTGAAAAATGCGAGTTTGAGCTCCAATCTATCCAGTTCCTAGGCCTGATCATTTCCCCTGATGGCATTAAAATGGATCCACAGAAAGTATCCGCTATCCTGGATTGGCCTGCACCGATAGACAAGAAAGGAGTACAGCGTTTTATTGGCTTTGCCAATTTCTATAGGAAATTTATTAAGGGATTCTTTTCGATCATAACTCCCATTATTACAGAACTTATTAAACAAGGAAGCTGGTTCTGCTGGACCCCTAAGGCACAAGAGGCCTTTGAAAGACTCAAAGCGCTGTTCACGTCAGCCACTATTCTTAAGCATCCCAACCCTGCCTTGCCCTTCGTCTTGGAAGTGGATGCTTCCGAAGTTGCAGTTGGAGCTGTGCTCTCACAGAGACAGGGTGCCAAAGCACTCCTGTACCCTGTGGGATTCTTCTCACGTAAACTCTCCCCTTCCGAGAAAAATTATGACGTGGGAGATCGGGAACTTCTAGCCATTAAAGCAGCCCTGGAGGAATGGCGTTATCTCCTGGAAGGTGCAGCACACCCCATTTTGGTCTACACGGACCACAAGAACTTAGAATACCTAAGAACGGCCAAGAGATTGAAACCCCGGCAGGCCAGATGGGCACTTTTTTTTTCCCGATTTATTTTCCATATTACTTACAGACCCGGATCCAAGAATGTCAAATCCGACGCCCTTTCCCGAATGTTTCTTGATTCTGAGAAGACCCTGTCTCCAGACACCATCCTCCCCTCTGGAAATTTCCTAATCCTACAGGAGGATCTAATCTCTCAAATCAGACGTGCCTCTATGGGAATGTCTCCACCTGCTGAAGCTTGTACTAAAGATGGGCTGTTCTGGTTCAAGAATAAAATTGTGGTCCCTGAGGAGCTAAAAGTACGGGTGTTAAGCTTGTGCCATGATCACAAACTTGCCGGTCACTTCGGCACACGGAAAACAACTGACCTTGTCCAACGCACCTTTTGGTGGCCTCACCTTACTAAGGATTGCAAGGAATATGTGGAGTCCTGTAACACGTGTGCCAGAAACAAGACTAGCCGGACGAGAGCATGGGGTCTGTTGAGACCATTACCAGTCCCAGAGAGACCATGGGCCATGATTTCAATGGACTTTATCGTTGAACTCCCCCCATCAGAAGGTTTTTTGTCCATTTTTGTTGTGGTAGACAGGCTGTCTAAAATGGCCCATTTTCTCCCCATGAAGGGCACCCCTTCGGCCATGGAGACCGCCTCCATCTTTATTAAGGAGATCGTCAGACTACATGGAGTACCGACCAATATAGTTTCAGACAGAGGCGTCCAATTTACCTCCAGATTCTGGAAGGCCCTTTGTGGCGCCCTTGAAATCGAATTGTCATTTTCTTCGGCCTACCATCCTCAGTCAAATGGACAAACCGAGAGGACGAATCAAACCTTGGAGCAATACATCCGCTGTTTCTCTGCATTCTCCCAGGATGACTGGGCCTCCCTGCTTCCCATCGCAGAGTTCTCCTACAATAACTCACTACACTCAGCTACTAATCAGTCTCCGTTTTATGCCAATTATGGTTTCCACCCATCCTTCTTGCCTGGACCATTTCCCGAGTGCCCTGTTCCTGCAGTATCCGAAACTTTGGATTTTTTTTCAAACAACAACAAATTGCTGCAGGAAACCATGACCAAGGCTCAGAAAGATTACAAGAAAATCTTTGACAGGAAGAGACGGAGAGAACTTGTTCTAGAACCCGGCAATTCTGTCTGGCTGTCTACCGCTAACCTCAAGTTGGCCTGCCCGTCCAGAAAACTGGGCCCCAAATACCTGGGTCCTTTCTTGATCAAAAGGAAAATCAACAATGTGGCATACGAACTTGACCTTCCTAACTCCCTGAGGATACATCCAGTTTTCCACGTGTCCCTCCTGAAGCCGGTCACCCCCAACTTCTTTTCTGGTCGTAGCATTGGTCCACCCAAACCTATTGTGGTTGATGGCGAAGAGGAGTTCGAAGTGGAGGCAATTCTAGATTGCAGAAGAAGGCACAATCAGGTGCAATATCTGGTAAAATGGAAGGGCTATGGACCCGAAGATAATTCGTGGGAGCCGGAAAGCAATTTACATGCCAGAGAACTTCTGCAGTCTTTTAAAACCTCTCATTCCTCAAAGATGGCCCAGCTGGGCATCCGGAGTCTGCCCTTGAGGAGGGGGCACTGTCAGAGAGGTTACCTGGTTGGGCGCCGGTGCGCGTTGGTGCTCGTGTCCCTGTGCGTGCTGGGGCGCGTGTCCCTGGGGGCGCTGGCGTGTCTGGGCTGACCAGCCGTGGCGTGCGGGGTGGCGTCCGGGTGTTCATGCGTACGCGCGTCCGCCTGTGGGCATTACCTTTGACATGCCCGGTAGTGTGGGCGTGCACGCCGGTGTCGGGGGCGCGCTCGGGCGCGTGCAGGGGCGCGGCGCGCCTTGGCGAATCGGCACGTGCATGAGCGCGGCGTTTTGGCGCCAATCAGCCTATTTGAGCCTGCCTCTACACTGACTCAGGGCTGCCTGATCAAACAGCTCTGTGTCTTGTTCCGTGATCATCCTGTGTTCCTGTATCTCCGTAGTGTTGACCCGTTGTGACCCGGCTTGCCTTTGGACCTCCCTTGATTGCTGCCTGAACCCGACCCCGGCTTGTTTGACCTTGTTTCTGCCTTCTCCCTTGTACCGTTGCCGCCAGCCCGTTGCCGACCTCTGCCTGTGTGTGACCAGCCTGATTAGCTCCTGCTCAGCATCTGCTCCATCAAGCCCTGAAGCTCTACCGGTTGCTTGCCAGACCACCTTGCTCCAGGACCCTAACTTCAGGCCCTTATACCATTCCGCATTCGTGGGCCTCCTGTCTACTCTACCAGGGGCCCCGAATCGGATACGTAATGGAGCCTACCCTCTGCCCAAGCGGACTCATCTGTCTGGTAAGTGTGGGACCTTACAATTAGCTTTGTTGCTCTTCTCTGGAGTTTCTCCAGTTTCAGCACATCCCTCCTGAGGACTGGTGCCCAGAACTGGACAGTATATTCAAGATGCGGCCGGACCAGAGTCTTGTATTGTGGGAGAATTATCGTTCAGGTTCAGACATTAAGATTTGTTCACAAAGGGGTTAAGGGCCCATTCACCATATTACCAAAAGTATTGGGCCAATCGGTGCCAAACAATAATGCCTGCCAATCAGTGATGCTCATTGTGGGCACTGATTGGCATCCATTGTGGGCATTGATTGGTATTCATTGTGGGTACTGACTGGCATCCCTGGTGGCCTAGGGTGGCAAACCTGGTGGTGACATCCCTGTTGGTCCTAGTGGTGTCCCTGGTCGTCCAGTGTGGGCATCCTCTGTGGGGGGCTGCACTGATAATAAATCAGCAAAGACCCCCCCCCGTCAGAGGAGCAACCGAACGGCTCTCCTCTACTCACGTCTGATAGACACGAATGAGGAAGAGCCGATCAACGGCTCTTCCTGTTTACAATGTGATCAGCAGTGATTGGACACGGCTAATCACGTGGTAAAGAGTCTCCATCAGAGACTCTTTACCTAGATCGGTGTTGCGGTGTGTCAGACTGACACACCTCAACAACGATCGCCGCGCTGCGTGCCCCAGGGGGCACGCAGCGGCTCAATATCCTGGTGACGTCATATGACGTCCGGTCAGGACATTGAAACCACTTTGCTGCCATCATTTTGCTATATGGCAGGCCGCAAGTGGTTAATATACACTGATTCGGATTATTTTTACTAAAGAAGTGCAGCAGAATACAGTTTGATCTAAACTTATAAAATTTAGCAATTTAATAACCATTCTTCATAACAGAAACAAAGAAAAACATTTTTTTTCAAAATGTTCAGTATTGTTTTGTTAATTTACCAAAAAATAAAAAACCCCAGTGGTGTTTAAATACCACCAAAAGAAAGCTCCATTTGTGCGAAAAAATGTTAAAACATTTCACTTGGGTACAGTGTAGCACGACCGCACAATTGGCATTCAAAGTGTGACAGGGCTGAAAGGTGAAAATTGGCCTGGGCAGGAAGGGGGTAAAAGTGCCTGGTATTGAAGTGGTTAAAAATCCACAGTGTTCCAGTGTTCTCCATTTGTGGTTTTGGTGTTCCCATTTTGATTAGGGTGTGGTGTCCCTTGAACACTGACTCCCGTTTTATAAATCATCACTTCTCCACACTGCTAATTCTAATGCCGCGTACACACGAGCGGACTTTACGGCAGACTTTGCCCGCCGGACGGGATTTCGTCGGACAATTCGATCGTGTGTGGGCTCCAGCGGACTTTGTTTTCTCAAAAGTTGGACGGACTTAGATTTGAAACATGTTTCAAATCTATCCGACGGACTCGAGTCCGGTCGAAAAGTCAGCTCGTCTGTATGCTAGTTCGACGGCCAAAAGCCACGCTAGGGCAGCTATTGGCTACCGGCTATGAACTTCCTTGTTTTAGTCCAGTCGTACATCATCACATACGAATTCGACGGACTTTGGTTGATTGTGTGTAGGCAAGTCCATTCATTCAGAAAGTCCGTCGTAAAGTCCGTTGAAAAGTCCGCTGGGCAAAGTCTGCCGTAAAGTCCGCTCGTGTGTACGCGGCATAACAGTGTCTTCTCCCCCCATGGTCCTATGGTGTAAGGTCCCAAGACAAATGCAAGGTCCATTGCTCTGCATTGGACTGGGGGGATACCGATGGACAGTCCACCACCGGAGCATTGGGAAGCAGAGAATCAGGTAAGTAAAAGTCCGACGGAATCTTTTCATCGGACATTCCGATCGTGTGTGGGCCTCATCTGACTTTTTGTTTTTCGAAAATTCTGACGGACCTAGAAATAGAACATGTTTTAAATCTTTCCTACGGAATCAATTCCTATCGGGAAAACCATTCGTCTGTATGCTGTTCTGATGGACCAAAAACGATGCATGCTCTGAAGCAGGTACGAGACGGAAGCTATTGACTACTCGCTATTGAACTTCCTTTTTCTAGTCCCGTCGTACATGTTGTACGTCACCACGTTCTGAACGGTCGGACTTTGGTGTGATCGTGTGTAGGTAAGACAGTTTCAGCGGAACTCCGTCGAAACTCCGTCGGAAAAACTTTCAGAGTTTATTCCGATGGAAAAAACTTTGTGTGTACGCGGCATAAGGGAGAATTTTCAGATTTTCCGGTGTTGGGCACTAAAAAAAATGCTGGACCTCACACTGATGACTGTCCGCATGGTAAAATACGGCATTTTACCGCACAGACTGGTGTGAACCAGTCCTAAGGGTTTTTTCATAGCGGTATGACATTAACAATGGAACAGCTCCAACCTCTAACAATAAATTTATTTTGGCACATCAATGTGTGATGGAGGTATGAAGGCTCCTTCCCTGGTGAGCCCAGGATATTTCCTTGCTGTTTTTCTCCATAATATTCTTCAATCATTGATGACTGAAAATAATATATAAAGAATCAGGTTCAGCCTGTGATAATATTAAATGTTAACTTCTTTGTCTTACCTTCCTCTTCTGGAGCGTGGGCGTCAGCTTGCATCAGTTGGCAGAGGAGACAGATGGTGATCACCAGATAAGACCATAGTGTAGACATGGCAGGTGGTCCCCCAGCTGCAGTCAGTGTTCTTAGTGCTCAGTCTTATCACTGGAAAGAAAAGGAAAAGTAAAGATCTGCTCTAGCTTCCTACACCCAGAAACTCATAAAGTAGATGACAGAAAACAAGATAGATAGATAGCATCGTCGAAACAATGTACATGAATGTAAGCAAGCTCCGGGAGGCAGTGGAGGACAGAAAAGCCTGGCGCGCTATGGCCACCATTGTCTGCTCTTGTCCTCAGCACTTCCCCCAAACAAGGATTGTCAACCATCCATATTTTCACAGAGATTTTATTAAAAAAAAAACAGATTTCTCCTGTCCATCAGGGTGGGGGAGAGGAGAACCTGTCTGTGAATATACGATGGCTGGCAGCAACTGTGGCTTCAGGATAAACCTCTGAAGCTCTCTCTCTCACATTGCTCACCAGCAACATTCACCCCTGAGTGACTAGATGGATAGGATGCATAGGCTGGATTGGATCCACCACTTGCCTTATTCCTGCTGTTACCAAAACGCCTTAAGCTCCACCCCCGCCACTCACCTTGCCCCTGCTGTTACTGCCAAGACTTGAGCTCCACCCCCCACCTCCCAGCCTATCCCTGTTGTTACTGCCAAGCCTTAAACCCCACCCCCACCCTATTCCTCCTGTTACCACCAAGCCTTAAGCCGCACCCACCCTATTCCTGCTGTTACTGCCCATCCCCAAGCTCCACCCCCACCCTATCCCTGCTGTTACTGCCAAGCCTTGAGCGCCACCCCCCACCTCCCACCCTATCACTGCTGTTACCACCAAGCCTTAAACTGCACCCCCACCCTATTCATGCTGTTACTGCCCATCCCCAAGCTCCACCCCTATCCCTGCTGTTACAACCAAGCCTCAAGCTCCACCCCCACCATTCACCCTATCCCTACTGTTATTGTCAAGCCTCAAGCTCTATCCCCACCCTATCCCTGTTGTTACCGCCAAGCCTTCAGCTGCACCCCCACCCAATTCCTGCTGTTACTGCCCATCTCAAAGCTCCACCCCCCACCCTACCCTGGTTTTACCACCAAGCCTCAAGCTTCACCCCCACCACTCACCCTATCCCTGCTGTTACTGCCAAGCCTTAAGCTCTATCCCCACCCTATCCCTGCTGTTACCACCAAGCCTCAAGCTCTAACCCCACCATTCGCCCTATCGCTACAGTTATCGTCATATCGTCAAGCCTCAAGCTCCACCCCTACCCTATCCCTGTTGTTACCACCAAGCCTCAAGCTTCACCTCCACCACTCACCCTATCCCTGCTGTTACCGCCAAGCCTCAAGCTCCACCCCCCACCCTATTCCTGGTTTTACCACCAAGCCTCAAGCTTCACCTCCACCACCCACCCTATCCCTGCTGTTACTGCCAAGCCTCAAGCTCCACCCTCACCCTATCCCTGCTGCTACCACCAACCAAGCCTCAAGCTCCACACCTTGATGTGCAGTGTCTGGCTACACTGCCTATAAAGGGGTTCCTGGTGTGGGTGGCAGATTTGAACAGAGATAGGTAGGCCAGAGCTTCTGTCTGTATACTGGAGACGCCGGAGCCTTAGGGAGACCAGACATAATAGGTGAGTGAGTGTTCTGTACAGTGACCGACTCCCTCTCTACCCCCCACTCCTCTCCACCTTTACCAACCTGAACTTCTGGAAGGAAAATTGAAGCAAACAGGATGTATTATAGATTATCAGAGATGGGACATGAGCTATCCTCCCCTGCACAGTTGCCTTCAATCAGTGACAGCCTGCCTTTACTATACCCAGATTTATACTTGCAGATCAGCTGTGTACTCCCACCACCTCTGTCCCTCTCTCTGCTTGTATAGAAAAAAAGAATAGAAAGCCCTGTGTGCTGGACCCCTTCCAAATCTCAGAGGAATCAACTTCTACTACAATCCTTAGCAGAGTTGCATTGAAGAAGCTTCCACCCCGGAAAATGACCTCTGTCCATCCCTCTGAGACTGGAATAAAAAAAACAACCAAAAAAAGGGGGGGGGGGGCACTCTACAAATATAATCCTAATTAAAGGTACCACATCCTAAGCATTAGACTTATGAATCTCCATAACCATACAGAACAAGATACAGGACTTTAGAGGTACAAATCACAAACTAATTATATAAAAAGTTCAATTTTGGGGCGCATGCGCGAGGCTTTACATGGCGGACGTCTCCCTGTGAAGCTCCGCACTCCCCGCCGCACACTCAGGACCATAAAGCACCTTTAACGCAGCGATCCGGCTCCCGTTTTCCAGGGATTACCTCCCCCGGACATCAGTGCCTCCTCCAGTATGGTACTCACGGGTCATCGCGGCAAAACAAAGCCGAAACCCATAAAAGAAGTGCTGGCCCACGCTTCTTCCAAGATGGCGGCGAAGGCCCGAGCCCTGGCTGATCAAGCAGCGTCCTCTCCTGCACACTCAGAGATGCTGGAGAGTGAAGACGAGACAGACATGCAATCTAATTCAGGCGGCTCCCCCCCCTTACCGCAAGCAGGTATGTCACAGACAGCTTTCATAAGGCTGATGGAAACCATGCTCCATAAGGCGCTGAAAACAACCTCAGATCAAATCACTAACAATTTGACACGAGAGATCCGTGAAATAGGCCAACGCACAGCAGACCTTGAGACCAGGGTCGACGACATGGAACTCACATTGCAGGAACAGGCCCATGAACATGTTGCCCTCCGTGAGGAAAATGCTATGTTGTTATCGCGTCTGGAAGACGCAGAAAACCGCTCTCGCAGGTCCAATTTGCGTCTCAGGGGTATACCGGAGGCGATAGACGATCTACAATCATTTACCACTGCTTTATTTCAAGAGCTTGAACCCTCCATACCCATCGAACGTCTGGAGTTTGACAGAATTCACAGGGCACTAACCCGCCGTCAAGCAGACGGGCCACCACGAGATATCATAGTCAAACTACACTTTTTCCACATGAAGGAACAACTACTGACAGCAGCACGGAATAAGAACTCCCTTCAGTTTCAGAATCACGACTACCAACTGTTCACGGACTTGGCGCCCCTCACTATCGCTAAACGGCGTGCTATGAAACCGCAGCTGCAAATATTACAACAGCACTAACTCAAGTACACATGGAGATTCCCATTTGCCTTGCAATTCTCCTATCAAGGACAACAACATACCTGCACCACCCCTGAGTCGCTGCAATGCTTGCTAGAATCTCTGCACCTGTCGCCCCAGACGCGTCAACCTGAAACGTCTCTGCCTCGCACACCAGCCAGATCAACCTCCCAGCCATACAACATGACCCCGAAGAGGAATAACCCCGATCCACAGTCCATCCGGAAAGGAACCCCAGCACAATCATCTGGAAACTACCACCCCAGCCCGAAATCTCAAGCCCTCCGCTGAAAGCTTGACAGACATATATTCTTTTTTCCCCCTTTTTTTTCCTTCTCCCCTTGTCTCTTCCAGCATTCAGTTCCTCGGTTGCATCTTCCATGACTCTCTTCGCATAGAACGCTTCAGTGACCAGAAGCTGCTGGACGACATCGGTTGGTTTAAGAACTAATACAGCTTCCTGCAAGCCTTCTCTGCAGGGCTTCTAGGCCTTTTAAGGCCTACTCAGGTTCAGTTACTTTACCTTTTTCAAAGGTTTTCTCTAGTTTTTTTTTCCTTTTCTTTTTTTTTTCTCTTTTCGTTGAATTGAAATGTTTAACCTTAACACTATATTTCTACCTGCCTGTATAATGTATAATATATACACATACTGTATTATGGCTCATACGCTTAAACTGGTATACACAAAGTGTGCCAGGTTAACCCTGGTATCCTGCCATTCCCACTCCTATACCATCATAATATAGCAACCATAATTCCACGAGACTTTACCCTGGATACAAGTCATGTCAGGGGTAGAAAAAAGAGAAAAATTGACTGATTATGTTGTATGTCCCAATTCCCTTACTTCCCTTATTCCCCCCCCCTTCCCCCTTTCCCCTCCCCCCTCCCCCCTCCCTCCATCCCCAATTCCCCCCCCTCCCTCATGTTCTGTGTTGGGTTTATGCCTTAATATATGTTGCAACATTGTGGGCTTTGACTTTAAACTGTTTTGATTAATCCCGACTGCGGCGGGGAGCTGTCATTGCGCTCCCTCTCTATGGTGCACCCTCTCTCTGATTGGTCTTCTGATCGCAGAGATGGCGCACTTACTGGTCGGGCGCCACTGACCGTTTGCCTCCCTGATAGGGGGCGATCTCGGTGGCGTACCCTACACCATATGCCCTCTCCCCCTTTTTTTATTCCCTTTCTTTCTCTTCTCTCAAACTCTCTCCCTCCACTTTTCTCCATTTCCTTTGTCGGTCGGCTCGCACGGGCTCGGTATCCCATGCTAATAATTCTCCACATACCTAACCATGGCACCACTTAATGTACTTACCCTAAACGTTAAAGGGCTTAACTCTCCACATAAACGGGTCAAAGCCTTTCAAACGTTCGCATCCCTAAAAGCCAACATAGTGGCTCTTCAGGAAACCCATTATTCAAAGCGCCACACCCCCAACTTCTTTAGCTCTAAATATCCACAAGTCTTTACCGCCTCAGCAGACACTAAACATCGAGGGGTCCTTATAGCTTTTCATCACACCACACCATTCACCCCCTTAACTGAAATAAAAGATCCGGAGGGTCGTTACCTGCTTCTTGTAGGTCTGTTGCAAGATGTTACAACAACTTTTGTTTCTTATTACGCCCCTAATTCAAACCCAAACCCCTTTTTCTCACATTTACTACAAATAGTGAAAACCCACTGTAAAGGAACCCTGTTCCTATGTGGTGACTCCAACTCTGTACTACAACCACATATTGATAAATCCCCCTATGCCCCTGAACATCACACCCCCTCTCTCCAATTCCGCAAACAAATACTTAAGGCCTCCCTTTTAGACACATGGAGAGAATCTATTCTATTCTATTCACACCCCCATAAATCTTTCTCTAGAATTGACCACATTTTTATTCCTATAGCATCCGCCCCGCTCCTCCTCCATTCACATATCCACCCAATCACATGGACAGACCATTGTGCTGTTATCACTACAGTATTTTCTTTAATACCACAGGCCTCTCAAAGGTGGTGGTCCATGAATGACTCCCTCCTAACCAATCAATCATACTGCTTAGATATCCAGACAGCTCTCAAAGATTACCTAACTCACAATGCCACTCCTGATATCTCCCCTATACTACTCTGGGAAGCCCATAAGCCAGTCATACGAGGCACATGCATTTCAGTGGCGTCACACCTCAATAGAGATAAAAATCTCCGACCACACCAACTTGAATCAGAATACCAGAACCACTTCCTACAATTTCAAACTAACCCAACTGAAGCCCGTAAAATAACTCTAGAAAAGACTAAACTCGAACTTGACCTACTTTTGGCTGAAGCGGCTGATAAGACTATCTGCAGGTCTAGTCACACGATCTACACCAAAGCAAACAAACCTGACACATATCTGGCCTTACGCCTTCGTAGACTGGACCGTGTTCGTGTCCCTATCAGACTTAGACTGTCTAAAGATAATGTGACTAGCAATCCGGTTAAAATTCTCGCTGAATTCCGTAAACAACTAGCAAACTTGTACGAGCCTAAAACGGCATTTTCGCCGAATCAGGCGGAAAGGCTTTTTAGCAATCTTCCTATTCCTACATTACCTAATGCTAGTCGTGAACTTATGGAGAGCACGATCACCACTAGGGATGAGCTTCGAGTTCGAGTCGAACTCATGTTCTACTCGAACATTGGCTGTTCGCAAGTTCGCCGAACAGCGAACAATTTGGGGTGTTCGCGGCAAATTCGAATGCCGCGGAACACCCTTTAAAAGTCTATGGGAGAAATCAAAAGTGCTAATTTTAAAGGCTTATATGCAAGTTATTGTCATAAAAAGTGTTTGGGGACCTGGGTCCTGCCCCAGGGGACATGGATCAATGCAAAAAAAAGTTTTAAAAACGGACGTTTTTTCAGGAGCAGTGATTTTATTAATGCTTAAAGTCAAACAATAAAAGTGTAATATCCCTTTAAATTTCGTACCTGGGGGGTGTCTATAGTATGCCTGTAAAGGGGCGCATGTTTCCCGTGTTTAGAACAGTCTGACAGCAAAATGACATTTTGAAGGAAAAAACTCATTTAAAACTACCGCGGCTATTGCATTGCCGACAATACACATAGAAGTTCATTGATAAAAACGGCATGGGAATTCCCCACAGGGCAACCCCGAACCAAAATTAAAAAAAAAAAATGATGTGGGGGTCCCCCTAAATTCCATACAAGGCCCTTCGGGTCTGGTATGGATATTAAGGGGAACCCCAGCCAAAATTTAAAAAAAAAATTGACGTGGGGTTCCCCCTAAATTCCATACCAGACCCTTCAGGTCTGGTATGGATTTTAAGGGGAACCCCGCGCCAAAAAAAAAAAAAAAAAACGGCGTGGGGTCCCCCTAAAAATCCATACCAGACCCTTATCCGAGCACGCAACCTGGCAGGCCGCAGGAAAAGAGGGGAGGACGAGAGTGCGGCCCCCCCCCCCTCCTGAACCGTACCAGGCCACATGCCCTCAACATTGGGAGGGTGCTTTGGGGTAGCCCCCCAAAGCACCTTGTCCCCATGTTGATGAAGACAAGGGCCTCATCCCCACAACCGTGGCCGGTGGTTGTGGGGGTCTGCGGGCGGGGGGCTTATCGGAATCTGGAAGCCCCCTTTACCAAGGGGACCCCCAGATCCCGGCCCCCCCCCTGTGTGAAATGGTAAGGGGTTACTTACCCCTACCATTTCACTAAAAAACTGTCAAAAATGTTAAAAATGACAAGAGACAGTTTTTGACAATTCCTTTATTTAAATGCTTCTTCTTTCTTCCTTCATCTTCTTCTTCTTCTGGTTCTTCTGGCTCTTCTGGTTCTTCCTCCGGCGTTCTCGTCCAGCATCTCCTCCGCGGCGTCTTCTATCTTCTTCTCCTCGGGCCGCTCCGCACCCATGGCATGAGGGGGGAGGCTCCCGCTCTTCTCTTCATCTTCTTCTTCATCTTCATCTTCTTCTTCATCTTCTTCTTCTTCTTCTTCTTCTCTTCTTCATCTCTTCTTCCTTCTTCATTTCTTCTGCGGGCCGCTCCGCATCCATGCATGGAGGGAGGCTCCCGCTGTGTGACGGCGTCTCTTCGTCTGACGGTTCTTAAATAACGGGGGGCGGGGCCATCCGGTGACCCCGCCCCCCCTCTGATGCACGGTGAATTGACGGGACTTCCCTGTGACGTCACGGGGAATGCCACAGGGAAGTCCCGTCATGTCCCGTGCGTCAGAGGGGGGCGGGGTCACCGGGTGGCCCCGCCCCCCGTTATTTAAGAACCGTCAGACGAAGAGACGCCGTCACACAGCGGGAGCCTCCCTCCATGCATGGATGCGGAGCGGCCCGCAGAAGAAATGAAGAAGGAAGAAGAGATGAAGAAGAGAAGAAGAAGAAGAAGAAGATGAAGAAGAAGATGAAGATGAAGAAGAAGATGAAGAGAAGAGCGGGAGCCTCCCCCCTCATGCCATGGGTGCGGAGCGGCCCGAGGAGAAGAAGATAGAAGACGCCGCGGAGGAGATGCTGGACGAGAACGCCGGAGGAAGAACCAGAAGAGCCAGAAGAACCAGAAGAAGAAGAAGATGAAGGAAGAAAGAAGAAGCATTTAAATAAAGGAATTGTCAAAAACTGTCTCTTGTCATTTTTAACATTTTTGACAGTTTTTTAGTGAAATGGTAGGGGTAAGTAACCCCTTACCATTTCACACAGGGGGGGGGCCGGGATCTGGGGGTCCCCTTGGTAAAGGGGGCTTCCAGATTCCGATAAGCCCCCCGCCCGCAGACCCCCACAACCACCGGCCACGGTTGTGAGGATGAGGCCCTTGTCTTCATCAACATGGGGACAAGGTGCTTTGGGGGGCTACCCCAAAGCACCCTCCCAATGTTAAGGGCATGTGGCCTGGTACGGTTCAGGAGGGGGGGGGGGCCGCACTCTCGTCCCCCCCTCTTTTCCTGCGGCCTGCCAGGTTGCGTGCTCGGATAAGGGTCTGGTATGGATTTTTAGGGGGACCCCACGCCGTTTTTTTTTTTTTTTTTTTGGCGCGGGGTTCCCCTTAAAATCCATACCAGACCTGAAGGGTCTGGTATGGAATTTAGGGGGAACCCCACGTCAATTTTTTTTTTAAATTTTGGCTGGGGTTCCCCTTAATATCCATACCAGACCTGAAGGGCCTTGTATGGAATTTAGGGGGACCCCCACATCATTTTTTTTTTTTAATTTTGGTTCGGGGTTCCCCTGTGGGGAATTCCCATGCCGTTTTTATCAATGAACTTCTATGTGTATTGTCGGCAATGCAATAGCCGCGGTAGTTTTAAATGAGTTTTTTCCTTCAAAATGTCATTTTGCTGTCAGACTGTTCTAAACACGGGAAACATGCGCCCCTTTACAGGCATACTATAGACACCCCCCAGGTATGAAATTTAAAGGGATATTACACTTTTATTGTTTGACTTTAAGCATTTTTAAAATCACTGCTCCTGAAAAAACGGCCGTTTTTAAAACTTTTTTTTGCATTGATCCATGTCCCCCGGGGCAGGACCCAGGTCCCCAAACACTTTTATTGACAATAACTTGCATATTAGCCTTTAAAATTAGCACTTTTGATTATTCATGTTCGTGTCCCATAGACTTTAACGGTGTTCGCGTGTTCGAACGAATTTTTTTCCTGTTCGCATGTTCTGGTGCGAACCGAACAGGGGGGTGTTCGGCTCATCCCTAATCACCACAGAGGAAGTCTTATCAGCCATCAAGTCACTCAAACCCCATAAACGCCCAGGCCCGGACGGTCTACCGAGCCTTTATTATAAAAAATTTGCAGTTGAATTAGCCCCCCTCCTTACCAACTCCTTTAACGCTATACTTAAACAACACTCCTTCGGCAGAGACACATTGACGGCACTTATATCGATGATCCCGAAACCAAACACGGACACCACCTCGTGGTCTAACTACAGACCAATTTCACTCTTAAATGTCGACATCAAGATTCTAGCCAAAATTTTAGCCCTACGTCTCAACCCTATAATTGGAGGATTGATTCATAAAGACCAAGTAGGTTTTATACCTAAACGACAGGCAAGTGACAACATTCGCCGAGTAATTCTCCTCCAACACTTAGCCCCGCTCCCGTAAAATCCCGATGCATCTCCTTTCTTTAGATATCCGGAAAGCTTTCGATACTGTCTCCTGGCCCTACCTATTTTATATTCTCCAACGTTGGGGCTTCGGCCCACATTTTCTGGGGTGGGTCAACGCACTGTACAATCAACCACAAGCATACGTGCATTACTCAGGCTTCCGTTCAGACCCCTTTCCCATTTTACGAGGAACTAGGCAAGGTTGTCCTTTATCTCCCATTTTATTTGCACTCGTGATTGAACCTTTAGCTGCCCTGATAAGGAGTAACCCTGATATTCGGGGCTTGGAGATTGCTTCTACCTCACATAAACTTTGCCTCTTTGCTGATGATGCTCTCATGTTCATCACATCTCCCCATACTACCATCCCGATCCTATTGCACACCCTAGATAGATTTGCCAGGGTCTCGGGGCTCGAAATCAACCAAACTAAATCGAGGGCTCTTAATGTGTCTTTGCCGCAAGCTGACTTAGTTAAGATACGCCAAAATTTTCCTTTTCAATGGTCCACTACGTCTATTCCCTATTTAGGGATTAAACTGACTAGTGACCCATCGCACTTGTTCCAAAACAATTACCTCCCAATGCTAACCCAAATAACTTCCCTTCTTAACCTTTGGTTACCCTTATGTATCTCCTGGCTCGGCCGCATTGCGGCTGTTAAGATGTCTTTGCTTCCGAAACTATTATACCTATACAGAGTTCTCCCTGTCACAGTCCCTTCATATTATCATAGGATCATACAAAGTAAAGTTTTTAAATTTATCTGGGGCTCTACAAGACCCAGAGTGGCTAGATCTGTTCTTCTATGTAACAAGCCCAATGGAGGCCTTGGCATCCCAAAATTTCAACACTATTACCAAGCTGCAAGGCTGGCCCAGACGGCTCTCTACCACTCGAAACTTGAAATACCACTCTGGGTTAGCCTTGAAGCTATTGAGTCATTCCCGCTTACTATAACTAATTTGCTATGGCTTTCCCCAGCATCACGTGGTCCCATATCTAACCCAATTACACAACACACTCTCAGACTTTGGGATAAACTGAAAACACCCTTCAAACTGATTTCCCCGCACTCCCCCCTCTTGTCATTTCTAGGTCACCCACAATTCTACCCAGCCTATACTGAACCATTATCATTTCAGTCCTGGGAGCGAGTGGGCCTGACTCGCATATGTGATATAGTCAATACTGACGCTGTTAAATCATTTGCCAGTATCCAAGCACAAACACAACTCCCCAATAGAGAATGCTTCCGTTATCTCCAAATTGCGCACTTCACTCAATCAACAATAAAATCTCTCTCTGGATTGGATACTTTGACAGAGTATGAGACTATGTGTGACTCGGACCCGCACGCTCCAGGCATTATCTCCCGACTTTACGCCCATTTCACTACCCCATCCTCGCGCCTTCCCGCGTATGCGCAGAGATGGTCAAATGATCTAGATATTAATATTGAAGCGGAGGACTGGGTGACTATCTGGACCAACACAAAAAATTCTTCCCAAAACGTGATTGCCTCAGAGGCAAACTACAAGGTGTTGGTGCGGTGGTACCTAGTCCCGGCTAGAATTGCTAAATTCTTACCTGAATTTTCCCCAAACTGTTTTAGGGGATGTAGCGACAGAGGTACACATCTACACATCTGGTGGACATGTCCACTGGTGCAACGCTTTTGGGAAACTATATTCCAAATGGCATCCACCCTGCACCAAGTCACCCTAAAACCCAGCCCAACGATAGCCCTGCTCAGTTTAATTCCTCAGGACTACACAAGAGCACAGCTTCGCCTCCTCCTCCAGCTATTCACCGCAGCTAAGCAAACAATCGCTAAGGCTTGGAAAACTCCCACGCTCACTATAACCGAAACTAAAAACCGGATCACACAAGCAATGGTACATAGCAAGATCGAGGCGAAAATTTTGGATAAGGTCCCCCAACATGTCAGAATCTGGCAACCATGGATGGATCACTTCCTGCCGGCTGGGATTGATGAACATTTGTTGGGACTTTGAATCTATTCGGTCCTAAACCTGTGACAACGATACCACACCTCTGCCCGTGCGACCCGGCTGACCCACACCCTCCCTTGCTCCTCTCTTCTCTATCTACTTTTACTCCCCCCCCCCCCCTTTTTTTTCTCTCCTCTCTTTCTCCCTTCTTCTACCATTAATACCTATTGGTATTGTACTCGGTCTTAAACAATGGTCCTGGTGACTCCCATGTTTGTTTTCTAGGGAGAAACCCGGCACCCTTACATACTTATTTAGGAGACCCTGTTCCCTCTAAACTTCTAGCTACCCAACCTTATTCGTTTATATTCACGATTTGACTGAGTATTCACTTGTTGGTATAATCCACTATATTCCATTTTGTTAATGATGTAATCTATGACAATGAAAAGCACTGTCTTATGCTACCCTGCTATCTCCAATGTAATGTATGGAACAGTTGCTTGTTAATTACCAATAAAATATTTGAAAAGAAAAAGTTCAATTTTGTTCTTCCATTTAAAGATCCACAATGAAATATGTATTACAGGCTGTTCATTGTACATTCATATCCAAAGTAAAATATTTTACCCCAAAGACATCCAAATATATCATTATAAATGTACAAATGATCTTTTAATCCACATTTCCAAAACAAGTGCATATGAGGATATCACTCTTCAACACATTTCTGCATTGATCCAAGAAACGCATTGAACAATAGAAATGTGAACTTTTTTTTATACAATTAGTTTGTGATTTTGTATCTCTATAGTCTGTATTTTGTTTTTGTATAGTTAAGGAATTTAATAAGTCTTTGCTGAAACTCAGCTGCTTATTACTGGCTGGGTGAAAGATATTCATACTCTGGTCCCCCCTCCCCTCTCTCTCCCTTCTCCCTCTCACTCTCTCCTTGCACTCTCTCTCCCCTTCTCGCTCCCTCCCCCCCTCTCTCTCTCTCTCTCCCCTCCCCCTCTCACCCCCCTCTCTCTCTCTCCCTCTCCCTCTCTTGCTCCCTCCTCTACCCCTCTCTCTCTCTCTCCCTCTCCCTCTCTCGCTCCCTCCTCCACCCCTCTCTCTCTCTCTCCCCCTCTCGCTCCCTCCTCCAGTCTCTCTCTCTCTCTTCCTTCCCTCTCTCCCCTCCCTCGCCCCCTATCCCCTCTCTCTGCTCTTTGCCCCGCTTTCTCCCTCTTTCCTCTCACGCTCTCTCCCTTCCCTCTCTCTCCCTCTCACCCCCTCTCTCTCCCTCCCTCTCCCCCAATCCCCTCTCTCTCTGCTCAGCCCCCTCTTTCTCTCTCCCTCCCCCCTCTCCCCCCCTCTCTCTCTCTCCCTCCTCTCTCTCTCTCTTTTTCCCCCTCTCTCTCGCTCTCTCTCCCTCTTCTCCCCCTCTCTCCCCCTTTTTCTCTCCCTCCTCTCTCCTTTTTCTCTCTCTCTCTTTCTCTCTCTTTCTCACCTTTCTCTCTCCCTCCTCCCTCCTCTCTCTCTTCCCTTTCTCTCCCCCTCTCTCTCGCTCTCTCTCCCTCCTCTCTCCCTCCTCTCTCCTCTCTCTCTCCCTCCCCTTCCTCTCTCTCTCTCTCCCCTTCCTCTCTCTCTCTCCCCCCTCTTCCCTCTCTCTCTCCCCCCTCTCCCCTCTCTCTCCCCCCCTCTCTCTCTCTCTCTCCCCTTTCTCTTTCTCCCCCTCGCTGGAGGAAGCCAGTATAAGCATACCGAGATCCGTGGGAAACTCCAGTGAACTGTCAGATAGCCTGGGTTGCTGTGACCAATCAGAGCGTTTGGGATGCTTAACCACACCTCCATCATCATCAGAGGATGACAGTTCACTGGAGTGTCCCACGGCTCTCCGTATCCTTATACCAGCTTCCTCCAGCAATTCAGTGATACCAGCAGCGTGGATTGGGAGGATGCTGGCAGTGGACTTTACAGACTGTGATCTATGCCTACCGTTCTATCTATGCCCGATCTATGCTTGACATGTGTGAGTGCAATACAGATTGTTTTTAAACATTTAATTCAAGAAAAATGACTATACCAGTGGTTACCTGGTACCTTTCTCTCTCTCCTTTCCCTTTTGTCTCCTCTGTAACTGTCTCCCCGCTCCACTGCACTGATCCCCATGCTGTCTGGGTCCCCCTGTGTGCTGGGGCCCCCTACAGGAGGCCCCGTGGTACCCCCTGTTGGCGGCCCCAACCACACCATGTAATATTGTGTAATGAGGGTACCTACATAATGGGACATGCAATTTAAAGGTCTCATGTCCCACCAGAAATGTGCCTTGAATGGAGACTGATGGGTCACAATCCTCATTTATCATATTTGGCAACAATGTAATCAATTTATACATCCAGTTGTTTCAATATCAATTTGATATTCACCAATATGTATCCTCCCGTATGGTTTACCCTACCTATCCTAAACCACAGGGGCATTTCACAAGATAAATGACATAGACACAAAGAACCTAAGTGCCTATTGCACTGTGAGACCATGTTTTATCACTCATCAATGTAACAAGTCAAGACGATACATTGGCAGCTAGAGATGGGCCAAACACCCCACGGTTCGATTGGCACCAGAATTCTTGAACATCGCAAAAGTTCGTACCCAAACCGCGAACCATATTAAAGTCTATGGGACCGCTAACTTGAAAAATCAAAAGTCCCCATTTTGAAAGCTTATATGCAAGTTATTGGCCAAAAAATGTTATGGGGGTCCGGGTACTGCCCGGGGGACGTATCAATGCTAAAAAAAACTTTTAAAAAATTGTTTTTTTAAAGGAGCAGTGATGTTAATGATGCTTAAAGTGAAACAATAAAAATGAAAAATTCCTTTAAATATACTGTTGTCCCTGGGAGTCCCCTTTTGCCTGTAAAGTGGCGCATCTGTACCATGTATAGAACCCGCTGCAGCAAAACTGACATTTATAAAGAAAAAAATTACATTTAAATAGATTTTCCCTGCAAGCTTTCTTTATTTGCACAAGCTGGAATTTACATTCTGGGCATGTGGGTGTATTGTGGGCATGGAGTGTATTTTTTTTATGGGCTGCAACAGCTGGGGCAGAGAAACTTTCTTGCTATACTCTACAACTGTTGGTGTGCTGCTGGCAGATATGTTGCAAGGACCTGTGAAACCCTTTGCTATAACATCATCCCTGTCAATGGAGGCTGCTGAGAGGTCATGAGATATAGCGGGGGTAGACATGAAAGGTGAGGAGTGAAGAGGAGAAGAATTGTGTCCCTTTTGTGTGGGCTTCCAGGTGCTCTTGCCAACGGTAGAAAATTTGGGGGGTGGGTCAAAGAGATGCCCCAAGAAAGCAATAAGGAGGATCAACAATGGTATACTATGTATAGAAATAGCCAGTTAATGGGATGGGCGAGCAAGCCAGCTGGATGTCCACTGTGCAGCGTGGACTAGAGACTACTACTCATACCCGCCCCCTTTGTCAAGCAACCAGTGTAATGGGGAAGAGGCATTCGTACATTGCTGGCTGGGGAAACGGTACCAAGGCAGCTTTCAGTTTCTGCATTAGTTGAAAGTGGGGGTAGAGCAGCTCTCCCACAGCTCCTTCAACAGCCTCCCTGCTCTGCACCACGATCCTTATCTCCTATCTGGTCGGGGAGTTCAGAAGCTGAAAAGGAGTTTACAGAAAAGTTATTTTACAAAGGTAATCATGTGGAGATGGTGGATGGGAAGATGAGGGGAGAGGAGAGGTGTGTGTAATGCAGAGGTTATTAGCAGTGGAGGAGAGGTGCAGTATTGGGATGTACATGGATGAATAGACTCTGTACCTAGTGTTCTTATGAACCCTGTACATAACACACACCAGAACCCACCTTCCTGTACATAACACACACCCGAACCCACCTTCTTGTACATAACACACACCAGAACCCACCTTTCTGTACATAACACACACCAGAACCCACTTCCTGTGCATAACGCACGCCAGAACCCTAAATCCTGTACATAACGCACGCCAGAACCCACCTTCCTGTGCATAACGCGCGCCAGAACCCACCTTCCTGTACATAACGCACGCCAGAACCTACCTTCCTGTACATAACGCACGCCAGAACCCATCTTCCTGTACACAACGCACGCCAGAACCCACCTTCCTGTACACAACGCACGCCAGAACCCACCTTCCTGTACATAACGCATGCCAGAACCCACCTTCCTGTACACAACGCACGCCAGAACCCACCTTCCTGTACATAACGCATGCCAGAACCCACCTTCCTGTACACAACGCACGCCAGAACCCAATAAAATTTGTTCTGCATTGACTTCTATTGCATGCAATACCGCATGTGACCAGAGGTGGAGGGGCACCGGAGAGACTCGCAAATACTCAGAGGCCGCTCAAATGTACTCGGAAACCCTCGGAAAAGCTCGGAAATACTCAAGTGTTTCTGAGTATTTCCGAGTGTTTCTGAGTATTTCCGAGTGTTTCTGAGTATTTCCGAACAGCTCTGAATCATTCCGAGTGTCACTGGCGCCCCCGCACCTCTGGCCAAATGTGGTACTTCACACCGCAGAGTCTTCAATCCTGCTCGTCTTGCGAGACAACACTCGCAAACCGAGTCAGGATTTAAAAAAAATAATTGCTCGTATTGCGAAACGCTCTTTAACAGCGTTACTCGCAATCCGAGGTTCCACTGTATAGGTATTAAAATATTAAAAATCTCTAAGGAAACAATTAAGATCAAATTCAATATTGAGGCCTCGGGTTGAAAAAGTATCTAATATAAAAATCCATTTTGACTCTAACTGGCTGAGAGTCCTCACTTTATGACTTCCCCACCAGTGTTTGTTGTATGGTTCTATCCCCCAGACTTTTAAGTGAGTGGGGTCTTTGTTGTGGCATAGGAGGAGATGTTTCGATACACTGTGCTTATCATATCCTTTAAGGATATTTTGGACGTGTTCTTTGATACGCACTTTTAAGGCTCTTTTGGTACGTTCTATGTATTGCAACCCACAGCTACATTCCAGGGCATAGATACATACTAGGGGGAGCACAACTGGGGGTATCAATGGTGGAGAAGGATCTGGGGGTTTTGGTGGATCATAAGCTCAATAATAACATGTAATGCCAAGCTGCAGTTTCCAAAGCGAGCAAAGTCCTTTCTTGTATTAAGAGAGGTATGGACTCCAGAGAGAGAGATATCATTTTGCCCCTGTACAAACCATTAGTAAGACCTCATCTGGAATATGCAGTTCAGTTTTGGGCACCAGTTCTCAAAAAGGATATCGGGGAACTGGAGAAGGTGCAGAGAAGGGCAACCAAACTGATAAGAAGCATGGAGGAGCTCAGTTATGAGGGAAGATTAGAGGAACTGAATTTATTCTCTCTTGAAAAGAGGAGATTATGGGGGGATATGATCACCATGTACAAATGGACAAGGGGGCACTGTGTACGTCTGGAGGAAAAGAGAATTTATCTCCAAATACGGAAAGGTTTCTTCACAGATAGAGCTGTGAAAATGTGGAATAGACTCCCTCCAGAGGTGGTTCTGGCCAGCTCAATAGATTGCTTTAAGAAAGTCCTGGATTCTTTCCTAAATGTACAGAATATAACTGGGTACTGACATTTATAGGTAAAGTTGATCCAGGGAAAATCCGATTGCCTCTCGGGGGATCAAGAAGGAATTTTTGCTTTATTGTTCTTTTTTTTTGCCTGCCTCCGGATCAACTGTGGGTATAGGATTGCACATATAGGACTATACATGTGTGTGTGCATATACAGTGGCTTGCGAAAGTACTCGGCCCCCTTGAACTTTTCAACCTTTTGCCACATTTCAGGCTTCAAACATAAAGATATAAAATTTTAATTTTTTGTGAAGAATCACCAACAAGTGGGACACAATTGTGAAGTGGAACGAAATCTATTGGATATTTTAAACTTTTTTAGCAATTAAAAAACTGAAAAGTGGTGCGTGCAAAATTATTCGGCCCCTTTACCTTCAGTGCAGCAAACTCACTCCAGAAGTTCAGCGAGGATCTCTGAATGATCCAATGTTGTCCTAAATGACTGATGGTGATAAATAGAATCCACCTGTGTGTAATCAAGTCTCTGTATAAATGCACCTGCTCTGTGATAGTCTCAGGGTTCTGTTGAAAGCGCAGAGAGCATCATGAAGACCAGGGAACACACCAGGCAGGTCCGTAATACTGTTGTGGAGAAGTTTAAAGCCGGATTTGGATACAAAAAGATTTCCCAAGCTTTAAACATCCCAAGGAGCACTGTGCAAGCGATCATTTTGAAATGGAAGGAGTATCAGACCACTGCAAATCTACCAAGACCTGGCTGTCCCTCTAAACTTTCAGCTCAGACAAGGAGAAGACTGAGCAGAGATGCAGCCAAGAGGCCCATGATCACTCTGGATGAACTGCAGAGAACAACAGAGGTGGGAGAGTCTGTCCATAGGACAACAGTCAGTCGTACACTGCACAAATCTGGCCTTTATGAAAGAGTGGCAAGAAGAAAGCCATTTCTCAAAGATATCCATAAAAAGTCTCGTCTAAAGTTTGCCACAAGCCACCTGGGAGACACACCAAACATGTGGAAGAAGGTGCTCTGGTCCGATGAAACCAAAATCGAAATTTTTGGCCACAATGCAAATCTATATGTTTGGCGTAAAAGCAACACAGCTCATCACACTCAACACACCATCCCCACTGTCAAACATGGTGGTGGCAGCATCATGGTTTGGGCCTGCTTTTCTTCAGCAGGGACAGGGAAGATGGTTAAAATTGAGGGGAAGATGGATGCAGCCAAATACAGGACCATTCTGGATGAAAACCTGTTGGAGTCTGCAAAAGACCTGAAACTGGGATGGAGATTTATCTTCCAACAAGACAATGATCCCAAACATACAGCAAAATCTACAAAGGAATGGTTCACAAATAAACATATCTAGGTGATAGAATGGCCAAGTCAAAGTCCAGACCTGAATCCAATCGAGAATCTGTGGAAAGAGCTGAAAACTGCTGTTCACAAACGCTCTCCATCCAAACTCACTGAGCTCGAGCTGTTTTGCAAGGAAGAATGGGCAAGAATTTCAGTCTCTCGATGTGCAAAACTGATAGAGACATACCCCAAGCGACTTGCAGCTGTAATTGCAGCAAAAGGTGGCTCTACAAAGTATTAACGCAAGGGGGCCGAATAATTTTGCACGCCCCACTTTTCATTTTTTTATTAGTTAAAAAAAGTTTCAAAAATCCAAAAGATTTCGTTCCACTTCACAATTGTGTCCCACTTGTTGGTGATTCTTCACAAAAAATAAAAATGTTATATCTTTATGTTTGAAGCCTGAAATGTGGCAAAAGGTTGAAAAGTTCAAGGGGGCCGAATACTTTCGCAATCCACTATATATATATATATATATATATATATATATATATATATATATATTTATACAGCGGGTAAAATAAGTATTGAACATGTTGCCCTTTTTCTAGGTAAATATATTTCTAAAGGTGCTATTGACATGAAAATTTCACAACATGTCGGTAACAACCCATGCAATCCATACATACAAAGACACCAAAACAAATAATTTCAGAAATTAAGTTCTGTGTAATAAAATGGAAGGACACAGGGAAAAAGTATTAAACACGTTGACTGTATTTAATACGGGCTACAAAATCCTTTGTTGGTAATGACAGCTTCAAGACGCAGGCTTCTGTATGGAGAAATTAGTTGCATGCGTTACTCAGGTGTGATTTTGGTCCATTCTTCCACACAAACTTTCTTCTTGTCCTGAAAGTTCCATGGGCCTCTTCTATGAACTTTCTTTGAAGCCAATGAAGAGTTTCCTTAGCTTTGTGTTTGTGATCATTGTCTTTCTGAATTGTCCACCCTCGCTTCATCTTCATGATCCTGGTAGATGGCAGCAAAATTTCATCAAGAATATCTTGGTACATTTTTCCATTCATCCTTCCTTCAATCATATGAAGTTTGCCAACACCGTATGCCGAAAAACAGCCTTACCCACACTATAATGTTCCCACCTCCAAACTTTACTGTTGGTATGGGGGGTGTTTTTGGAGTGATGTGCCTTCTGACCTCCAAAAATGGTGTGTATTATGCCATCCAAAAAGTTCAATTTTGGTCTCATCTGACCAGACTATATTCTCCCCGTATTTCACAGGCTTGTCTAAATGTTTTGCAGCAAACTGTAAATGAGCTTCAACATGGTTTTTCTTCAGCAATGGAGTCTTGTGTGGTGAGCGTGCATACAGGCCATGGCGGTTGAGTGCATTACTTATTTTTTTTCTTTGAAACAATTGTACCTGCTAATTCCAGGTCTTTCTCAAGCTCTCCGCAAGTGGTCCTTGGCTCTTGGACAACTCTTCTGATAATTCTTTTCACTTCTCTGGCAGAAATCTTGTGAGGAGCACCTGGCCGTGGCTGGTTTATGGTGAAATTATGTTCTTTCCACTTCTGGTTTATGGCCCCAACAGTGCTCACTGCAATATTCAGAAGTTTAGAAATCCTTCTGTAACCAATGCCATCGGTATGTTTTGCAACAATAAGGTTGCAAAGGTCTTGAAAGAGCTCTTTGCTTTTACCCATCATGAGAGGTTTCTTGTGTGACGCCTTGGAAATTTTTATAGGCCATCAGTTGAGACTAAACCAGCTGATATTATTTTGCACAAGGGGCTTTCCATGCCTTTTTGCACCTCCTTTTCTTCATGTATTCAATACTTTTTCCTTGTATCATTCCATTTTATTACACATAACTTAATTTTTTAACTTATGTGTTTTGGTGTCTTTGTATGTATGGATTGCATGGATTGTTACCGACATGTGGGGAAAATTTCATGTCAATAGCACCTTTAGAAATATATTTACCTAGAAAAATGGTGACGTGTTCAATACTTATTTTACTCGCTGTATATACAGTGTCTTGAAAATGTATTCATACCCCTTTAAATTTTTCACAGTTTGTCATGTTCCAACCAAAAACGTCAATATATTTTTTGGGGATTTTATGTGATAGACCAACACAAAGTGGCACATAATTGTGAAGTAGAAGGAAAATGATAAATGGTTTTCAAATTTTTTTACAAATAAATATGTGAAAAGATTGGGGGCAATACTTTGTAGAACCCCCTTTCTCTGCAATTACAGCTGCAAGTCTATTTGGGGATGTCTCTACCAGCTTTGCACATCTAGAGAGTGATATTTTTGCCCATTCTTCTTTGTAAAATATCTCAAGCTCTGTCAAATTGGATGGAGAGCATCTGTGAACAACAATTTTCAAGTCTTGCCACAGATTCTCAATTGGATTTAGGTCTGGACTGTGACTGGGCCATTCTAACACATGAATATGCTTTCATTTAAACCATTCCATTGTAGCTCTAGCTGTATGTTGAGGGTCGTTGTCCTGCTGGAAGGTGAACCTCTGCCCAAGTCTCAAGTCTTTTGCAGACTCTAATGCCGAGTACACACGGGCGGACTTTTCAACGGGACTGGTCCGACGGACTTACCGACGGACTTTCAATGGAATTTTGAACGAACAGACTTGGCTACACACGATTACACCAAAGTCCGACGGATTCGTATGTGATGATGTACGACCGGACTAAAATAAGGAAGTTCATAGCCAGTAGCCAGTAGCCAATAGCTGCCCTAACGTCGGTTTTTGCCCGTCGGACTAGCATACAGACGAGCGGATTTTTCGACCGGACTCGAGTCCGTCGGACAAATTTTTGCTTGAAAAAGTCAGCTGCACCGATGGAGCCCACACACGGTTGGATTGTCCGCTGGATTCGCTCCGTCGGACCAGTCCGGTCGAAAAGTCTGCCCATGTGTACACGGCATAACAGGTTTTCTTCTAAGATTGTCCTGTATTTGGTTCCATCCATCTTCCCATTATCTCTGACCAGATTCCCTGTCCCTGCTGAAGAAAAGCATCCCCACAACATGATTCTGCCACCACCATGTTTCACGGTGGGGATGGTGTGTTCAGGGTGATGTGCAGTGTTAGTTTTCCACACATAGCGTTTTGCTTTTAGGCCAAAAAATTCATTTTTGGTCTCATCTGACCAGAGGACCTTCTTCCACATGTTTGCTGTGTCCCCCACATTACTTCTCCCATACTGCAAACAGGACTTCTTATGGATTTCTTTCACCAATGCCTTTCTTCTTGTCACTCTTCCATAAAGGGCAGATTTGTGGAGAACACGACTAATAGTTGTCCTATGGACAGATTCTCCAACCTGAGCTGTGGATCTCTGCAGCTCCTCCAGAGTTTCCATGGGCCTCTTGGCTGCTTCTCTGATGAATGCTCTCCTTGCCCGGCCTGTCAGTTTAGGTGGACTGCCATGTCTTGGTAGGTTTGCAGTTGTGCCATGCACTTTCCATTTTGTATGATGGATTGAGCAGTGCTCCGTGAGATGTTCAAAGCTTGGGATATTTTTTTATAACCTAAACCTGCTTTAAACTTCTCCACAAGTGTAAGGCTGACCGCAGGTCAGCCTGTATTTGTAGGAGGAGTCAGGCTGCATAAAACCTGCCCTCCTTTGCCTCCTCCCTCGTGGTCGTAGGTTCTCGTATCAGCGCCAATTCCGGGGCGACTCTGACGTCACTTCCGGGTCACACATTGAACGAGCAGGAAATTCAGCAGTTGCTCTCTAGGCTAGCAGGTCTCAGCAGTGTTACCATGCGGCAGGGTCTCGTGCCCTGCGGGCGCAGGGTTAGGGATAGTGTTCTTCCCTCCGTTTTCACTTTACTCCGGTCGGCTCGGGGGTTCAGGTAGCACCATGTTTTGGGGTTGCAGGGTGGGGGCAGTGTGTTTGGGGGGGTTTTCAGGAGTTGACGGCAGGGTGTCATGTGACACGATGTCCCGCCTCTGTCACTAGCACTGGATAGCACTTTTTTTGTTTTTTTTTCCAGGAGTACGGGTTAGCAACCAGTGTTTCTGTATACCTTCACTAGCTGACTTCCCTTCTTGCCTGAAGTTTCCCTTTCACAGAACGAGACAGGTGGTAGAAATCTGAACTTCTAAAAATACGACCTACACCATTTATTTGCTCCTGCACACAGGGAAACAAGGTTTATTTAGCTTTTGTTGTGAAATTGGCACTTGCCTTTACCTCAGTAGGTTACTTTATCGATGTATGGGATGTAAGGAGTAGGGCCCAGAGCTCTATAGGCTGTGCCCTGCAGACTTGTTCCCAGAGTCTCATCGCTGACGGATGGGGTCTGGTCTGTGTTCTATGGGGATCACCATACTGCACATGGCTGTGTGATGCTCATGGGCTTCCCTCCCTATTACAAGGTATAGATAGATGGTACGTCCATCCATCCCCTGTTACCAGGTGCTGGCCCCTTGTCAGAAGTAATCCCTCAAGCTTAATGTATTTATCTTTTCCTGTTAGTCCGACAAATGCTTATTTCTTATTGTGATAAATCCTCCTGCAGGCTTTCATCAGTTTTCCATTTCCTATCTCAGCATTTTGTTCAATAGGTTTTCCTGTGTAGCATTTCCTGTGTAGCTTTTCAATGTGTAGCATTTCATTTCATGGCATTTTCGTCCACTACTTTTTCGTTAGCTAGTGCTTACATCTGAGATCTGATCCTACAGATCCATACGGGTTGAGGTTTCTTTGTTAAATTGATTGTCGTCCCACTATCTTCTCACCCATATACCATACGTCATACATGCACGTTCACCGTTACACCTTTACTTCTACCCACCACGGTCTGTGGGTACCTTTAGCCCTGAGTTTTAATTATCTGTCTTGGTGCTGCAGGTTGCTCGGGCTCGCTTACTGCTTACACTAGGGTGGTGTTATCATCAGGTTCATGTGCATGCCCTATTGGTCTTGTCGTTTCTGCACTCACATCCTCATACTTGTCAGATACCTAGGGGTGTTGTTATTTCATGGGCTGGTTGTCTGTTTATATTCTCTGGTCGTTTTCACACAGCAGGGCTGTCTACGTTCTCCCACTGTAGGTTACCTTCACGTCTATGGGTTTAACAGATTGAGGTGATCGTTTTTAATTGGCTTGTTCAGTGGCAAGTCTCCTCATCTGTTCTTTTGCAACTTACGTTTCTCATGCAATTTTTGTGGTCTCGGGCAATTTAGGTTTTCGCATGCAATTTACGTTTCTCGTGCAATTTTTACAGTTGTCGTGCAATTTTTACGTTTCTCGTGCAATTTTATGTTTCTCATTCAAGTTTATGGTTCTCAGGCAATTTTATGTTTCTCAGGCAATTCACGTTTCTCGTGCAATTTTACGTTTCTCCTGCAGTTTTTACATTTCTCGTGCAATTTTACGTTTCTCGTGCAATTTTACGTCTCTCAGGCAATTTACATTTCTCAGGCAATTTACGTTCTCATACAATTTTACGTTTCTAGTGCAAGTTTACTTTTCTCATACAGTTAAGTTTCTCATACAGTTACGTTTCTCATACTATTTTACGTTTCTCATGCAATTTTATGTTTCTCATGCAATTTTATGCTTCTCAGACAATTCACGTTTCTCGGGCAATTTTAAGTTTCTCGCGCAGTTTTTACGTTTCTTGTGCAATTTTACGTTTCTCAGGCAATTTACGTTTCTCGGGCAATTTTACGTTTTTCCTGCAATTTTACGTTTCTCGTGCAGTTTTTATGTTTCTCGTGCAATTTTACGTCTCTCAGGCAATTTAGGTTTCTCAGGCAAATTTAAGTTTTACGTTTTTCATGCAATCTTACGTTCTCATACAATTTTACGTTTCTCATGCAAGTTTACGTTTCTCATACAGTTTACGTTTCTCATGCAATTTTATGTTTCTTATGCAATTTTACGTTTCCCATGCAATTTACGTTTCTCATGCAATTTTATGTTTCTCATGCAATGTTATGTTTCTCATGCAATTTTATGTTTCTCAGACAATGTTGTTTCTCAGGCAATTTTATGTTTCTCAGGCAATTTACGTTTCTCATGCAATTTAAGTTTTTCGTGCAATTTTACGTTTCTCATACTATTTTACGTTTCTCATGCAATTTTATGTTTCTCATGCAATTTTATGCTTCTCAGACAATTCACGTTTCTCGGGCAATTTTAAGTTTCTCGCGCAGTTTTTACGTTTCTTGTGCAATTTTACGTTTCTCAGGCAATTTACGTTTCTCGGGCAATTTTACGTTTTTCCTGCAATTTTACGTTTCTCGTGCAGTTTTTATGTTTCTCGTGCAATTTTACGTCTCTCAGGCAATTTAGGTTTCTCAGGCAAATTTAAGTTTTACGTTTTTCATGCAATCTTACGTTCTCATACAATTTTACGTTTCTCATGCAAGTTTACGTTTCTCATACAGTTTACGTTTCTCATGCAATTTTATGTTTCTTATGCAATTTTACGTTTCCCATGCAATTTACGTTTCTCATGCAATTTTATGTTTCTCATGCAATGTTATGTTTCTCATGCAATTTTATGTTTCTCAGACAATGTTGTTTCTCAGGCAATTTTATATTTCTCAGGCAATTTACGTTTCTCATGCAATTTAAGTTTTTCGTGCAATTTTACGTTTCTCATACAATTTTACGTTTCTCATACAGGTTACGTTTCTCATACAATTTTACGTTTCTCATGCATTTTTACGTTTCTCAGGCAATCTTACGTTTCTCGTGCGATCGTACGTTTCTCGTGCAATCTTTACGCTGCTCGTGCAATTTTACGTTTCTCATACAATTTTAAGATTCTTGTACAGTTCACGTTTCTCATGCAATTTTAAGTTTCGCATACAGTTCACGTTTCTCGTGCAATTTTACGTTTCACGTACAATTTTACGTTTCTCGTACAGTTTACTTTTCTCGTGCAATTTTAGGTTTCATGTGCAACTCACGTTCCGTGTTACTCACGTCTTTTCCGTGTTACTCACGTTGTCCATACCTTTCACGTTCTCATGCAACCTGCGTTTCTCATGCAGTTTGCGTTTCTTGTTTAGTTATGTTCCTTCACGCAGCTTGCATTACATCTCGATTTCTGTGTCATGTTTTTCAGGTTTCCATGCACTTTAGTACCCAGACTCGTTTTCAGGTTTCTAGGCCTGAGCGTATGTTAGTTGCCTATTTCGCCTCAGGTACTCGGCCTGGTAATCGCACAAGACTGGCATACTTCGGGCACGTTCTAACGATGTGTTTTTCAGGGGGCGTGCAATTGGTCCCAGGTAATTCTTGGGGGCGATTGTTACATTCTTGGTTATGTCTAGTTTTTTTTTTTTATTCGGTTCATGCAGGTCATGTCTTGAACAGCGGATGATGGGGACTTTGCTTCTAACCCTCCTTCTCTGGCTAGGGGGTCGGAGCATGGTAGCTCACCCTCTTTCAGAACCTGGACCGGCCCAAGGCCTCTTTGTTCACACATAGCTAGCCGCAACTCTTTGATCTGATGTCAGAATTACAACACAGGGGGTTTGCTTTCTCGGCTTCGGCTCGGGAAGCCCAATTTTTAGGTTGCTGTTCCCTTGTGTGTCAGACGCAAGTGCGGAGCAAGTTACCCTGCGGACTGTGGTTTCTTCCCTGTCCTAATTCTACACTACCCTTAATTTCCTAGCTACGTGCTGCCAGAAGTTGCGTAATAAAGTGGAACTGTTGGAAGTCGGCCAATGCAGCTCCTGCAGCTTCTACTGACTTAGTGGTTAGTGTATTCCGGAACCCCCTCGGGGCCTAGGCCGGTACCGGTAGGCTCAGGTCTCAGGCGCAGATGCCTGCGCCGCGCCTTCTCCTTGGTTCCAGCATTTGGTTCCCGTTAGGCTAATGCAGCAGCCTTGTTCTTTTAGTTCTTTATTTTTGTATGCCAGGATGGCTCATGTCACTGTTTGGAATGTTTTCCAGGCTTTCCAGTCGAGTTTTCCTAGTCCCGACAGTTACAACCTCTAGTACCTATTAGTTTTTCTGTTTTTTGCCACTCCCAACTTAAATTGGCCCACGGCACTATCAGGTTGTATCTGGCTGGGACTCAGCATTTCTGTTTTGGAAGACCCCAACAGGCCTTTCTTTATTTTCTGCGCACCCTATTAAAGCCATCCTCAAAGGGATCCTGAGGAGTAGCCCTCCTGCTATGCCCAGCAGACTTCCCATCACGGGTCATATTTTCCATGATGTCTGACATGCTCTTGAGGTCTCCTTCTGGGTTGGTACCCAGCTTGTGTGCTCTAGGCAGCGGTATATCTGGCCTTTATGGTTTGAGGCTAGGGAGTTACGCTTTCTGGCCCAGGCTCTCTCATACTTTTGGCCTATCAACTGATTAGGCACTCCAGTCTGTTCTGGTTACATCTGCATGCTCACAAGACGCAGCAAGCGGGAGGTAGCACTGACTTCATGTTCTTGAAGACCGGCAAGACCGACTTTGGTGTTAGACCAGCTCATCAGTGTTACGTCTGATAAACCCAGGGATGGTCCTCTGTTGCCTTTCCCTTTGTGCTCCCCTCTCCGCAGCTCATTGCATACTTCATTGCCATCCCCTTTTGGCCAATCGGGGTCTGGACCCTAAGCATACTCTGGCCATTCATTCAGGATAGGAGCGGCTTTGCGCCAAGGGGTCCCGGCCCTTACTATTTAGAATTTGGGTGGGTGGAGGTCGTCTTATTTCTCTGGGTATGTCCCAGAGCCACTTTTTGAGATGTCACAAGCGTTTGTCAATTTGGCAGATTGAACGTTAATTCATTTTGTAATAATCTCTTTGTAAGCTTTCATCCTACTGTGTATATTTTTGCCCCCTTTTAGGCATACTGACCACGTGACCCTGGCACACCTCAGGTCAAGGTTGACTCAGAGTACAAGTGTAAGGCTGACCGCAGGTCAGCCTGTATTTGTAGGAGGAGTCAGGCTGCATAAAGCCCGCCCTCCTTTGCCTCCTCCCTCGTGGTCGTAGGTTCTCGTATCCCACCCACCCATTCCCTTTTTTCTTTTCATTTCATTCTTTCATTTCACACTTGGGTAATGCCCCCTTTTAGGCATACTGACCAAGTGACCCTGGCACACCTCAGGTCAATGTTCTCTGTTGCTGTTTGTTCCTTTCCTATACTATCCACAGATTGACTCCAAGTACAACTTTATCCCTGACCTGTTTGGTGTATTCCTTGGCCTTCATGATGCTGTTTGCTCACTAAGGTCCTCTAACATACCTCTGAAGGCTTCACAGAACAGCCGTATTTATACTGAGATTAAATGACACACAGGTGGACTCTATTTACTAATTAGGTGACTTCTAAAGGCAATTGGTTCCACTAGATTTTAGTTAGGGGTATCAGAGTAAATGGTTGCTGAATACAAATGCACGCCACACTTTTGACGTATTTATTTGTAAAAAAATGTGTAAACCATTTATCATTTTCCTTCCACTTCACAATTATGTGCCACTTTGTGTTGGTCTATCACATAAAATATCCAATAAAATACATTTACATTTTTGGTTGTAACATGACAAAATGTGGAAAATTTCAAGGGGTATGAATACTTTTTCAAGGCACTGTATATAAATATATATATATATATATATATATATATATATATACACACACACACACACATTTTATTTGTCCTTTTATTGGTTGAACTAGATGGACTTGTGTCTTTTTTTCAGCCAGACTAACTATGTAACTATGTAACACACAGTGCCTCTTCATAACACAATGTCCCTTTTATTACAAGTCTCCCCTTGCACAGTGCTACAGTACCTTTGGCAGGGCAGAGGCACTAATTATCCTGGAGTCCATCTCCTGCCCAGCCACCGATGTCACCCCTACAGCGGGCAGGAGGAGCAGCAGATGTGGATGGAGGGTGGGAGCCGCCCAAGTTATTATGTTAATGATTACCGGGCTTGTTAATATGAAAACACATTCCAGCACTCTGTTCCGATCTGCAGCAGCTCCCACCCACATCCCCGTCCCGTCATAAGGATGACATCAGTGGCCGGGTGGAAGTGCTGGGAGAGGACACCAAGCTGTGACAGTGGCATGTCCACAGTCCAGACAGCACTGTCACTCGGTCCGATTCTGGACCACGGTCCGTCAATAATGACCCATGCACTACGCGTTTCATGAAATGAATTCACTTCTTCATGAGACTCTGGATGACGATAATCTACAATGTATAATGAGATATTCATACCATAATATGTTTCCATCAAATTACAAATAACACCAATATTTACTTACATGATACATAAAGAACGGGCCTATAGTAAAAAGGCTTCCTTAACTGCAGCAAAGCAGGAAACAGAATCCAAGAACACCAATAGAATGGAGCCAAAAAAGGTACAAAGTATTGGGACTGCAAACGATGAATTATCTGTAATCATATAACATCTTATTTAAAACCAATCACATAAGCTCCCATGTTACAGATATACAGAATAATGTGCTATCTATTACCTGTCAACCCAGAAATCTAGAGATAATACCACAGCCACAAATACATAATCATGTACCGGGCACTGTCCTGCATAGCAACATCATATATATAGAAATGATTATAGTATTTATAACTCTAATGATACTATATAACCGTCCAACCAATATAGTGAATTACCAATACATAATTACGATCGAACCTCAAGGACAATTATTACAAGGAAAATGGAGCTGTATAAATCCCAATCAAGCTGTTCCAGCATTGTCCCAAAGTCATCCTCACACCCCGAGCTGTAAAGAGTAACACACAGAGGAGTCCCCTGGTTATAACTCATCTCTAAATCCATCATCAAGTCATCACAACAATATCCTCCATCAAGTGTAACTGTTTCAAAGGCTGTGCATTCCCCTATGGTGTATCCATCAGGTCTACCATCACTACAGGTCCATCATTTATACCCTCTGCCCTGCCCAAGATGTGTCCGTATATGCCCCACCCTGCCTGTGGTGTCACTGCACCACATCTCTATCTTGTTCAATCAGAGAATGCGGGGCACTCATTGAGAAAATGCAAACCAAATTCTGAATGGCGTCCGTGCCAAACAGATGACCTCCTGAAAGGGTCATGTAAAAAGCCCCCCTTGTGATTTGCAATCGAATATACGAACTGCACCTTTAAAAGTTACATAGTTACATAGTAGGTGAGGTTGAAAAAAGACACAAGTCCATCAAGTCCAACCTATGTGTGTGATTATGTGTCAGTATTACATTGCATATCCCTGTATATTGCGGTCATTCAGGTGATTATCTAATAGTTTCTTGAAGCTATCAATGCTCCCCGCTGAGACCACCGCCTGTGGAAGGGAATTCCACATCCTTGCCGCTCTTACAGTAAAGAACCCTCTACGTAGTTTAAGGTTAAACCTCTTTTCTTCTAATTGTAATGAGTGGCCACGAGTCTTATTAAACTCTCTTCTGCGAAAAAGTTTTATCCCTATTGTGGGGTCACCAGTACAGTATTTGTAAATTGAAATCATATCCCCTCTCAAGCGTCTCTTCTCCAGAGAGAATAAGTTCAGAGCTCGCAACCTTTCCTCATAACTAAGATCCTCCAGACCCTTTATTAGCTTTGTTGCCCTTCTTTGTACTCGCTCCATTTCCAGTACATCCTTCCTGAGGACTGGTGCCCAGAACTGGACAGCATACTCCAGGTGCGGGCGGACCAGAGTCTTGTAGAGTGGGAGAATTATCGTTTTATCTCTGGAGTTGATCCCCCTTTTAATGCATGCCAATATTCTGTTTGCTTTATTAGCAGCAGCTTGGCATTGCATGCCATTGCTGAGCCTATCATCTACTAGGACCCCCAGGTCCTTTTCCATCCTAGATTCCCCCAGAGGTTCTCCCCCCAGTCTATAAATTGCATTCATATTTTTGCCACCCAAATGCATTATTTTATATTTTTCTACATTGAACCTCATTTGCCATGTAGTCGCCACCCCATTCATTTGTTCAGATCTTTTTGCAAGATTTCCACATCCTGCGGAGAAGTTATTGCCCTGCTTAGCTTAGTATCGTCTGCAAATACAGAGATTGAACTGTTTATCCCATCCTCCAGGTCGTTTATGAACAAATTAAATAGGATTGGTCCCAGCACAGAACCCTGGGGAACCCCACTACCCACCCCTGACCATTCTGAGTACTCCCCATTTATCACCACCCTCTGAACACGCCCTTGTAGCCAGTTTTCAATCCATGTACTCACCCTATGGTCCATGCCAACGCACCTTATTTTGTACAGTAAACGTTTATGGGGAACTGTGTCAAATGCTTTTGCAAAATCCAGATACACCACGTCTACGGGCCTTCCTTTATCTAGATGGCAACTCACCTCCTCATAGAAGGTTAATAGATTGGTTTGGCAAGTTATCTTGCTGATTAAGTAAAAATATATATTGTTGTGTAAGATGGGTCTTGTGTTGAAAACTAAACTAGACATAGGGAAGCGACGTATGTGTCATAAGATAGTCTCCAGTTAGATCTGTCTGGGTGACATGATATAATGTAACATGGTATAATGTGACATGATGGGTTTGCTTAGATAAAGAGTTAATGACTATGATTGGTTGATTGTATGTTAAAAAGGAAATGTGTCATTTGAATATGTACCCCTTATTGGTGGAAGGTGATGTTTCATCCATATTTAACACCTTACCTGAGCCAGAATAAATGCAACAGTGTATGAAGCAATTTTGCTGCGTGAATTATTCATGTACGCTGTTTCCTATGCATAGAGATATATTTAGGTGAAAGCAATGGAATCGCCCGATGGTAAGGTAATTATAATTAGATAATAAGATAATAGTCAGGACTAGTGATTAAAGGTAAAATTGCATCTTTCACCTCCTGTGTTCAGAATCCAGAAGGACAGCCACTTGGCATGGGACACAGAAGCTAGTGGAGTTGTCTGGATTAGCAGTGTCTATAACAGTGATTTCCAGCTTCTAGAAGGATATCACAGGTATGGTATATGCAAAGTTGGATTAGTCCAAGCTGGAATAATGTAACTGTGAAAAAACATCCATAAGTAGAATTTTTTTAACTAAATGTGGCTTGGTTTAAATGCAGCAGCACCCCAATCTCATTAATTTTAACCTGAAGAAGGGCATGTTTTTAAAACAATGTCTTCATTGAGTAAAAAGGAAAGAATAAAATAAAGACATGTAAGCTATCAAAACATAAGGTATCACCAGCAGTGGCGTCGGGGGGGGGGGGGGGGGCTGAGGGGGTCTGGAGCCCCGAGTGGGTCCCCAAAAAGCCCCGGGTCTCGGGCATGCACAGTTCTGTTATTAGCCCCGAGCACCTCCACTGAGCAGGGACTGATCTGACCCCGAGTGCGGCCGAGTAACAGAGCTTGCAGCTTGCAGCGCCTATGATGGACGTCCCACTGGTCCAATTCTGGGACCGTGGGATGTGTTAGGTATGTGGTTAGGTATACCAAATCCCATCTTGAGTTCCTGGAATGATTTCACTCTACCGCTGACAAAAACATGTGAAAGGTATATAACCCCCCAGTCAGCCCATATCTTGTAATCAGGCAGTGATAGCAACTCAGGTAAACATAGATTGTTCCACAATGGGGTGAAGGTGTGGAAAATGGGAGCATTGGTGAGTTTCATGTCTATACTCCAGATTTTGCTGTGGTGGTAAAGCATACTCGGACAATTGCCTAAGTGAGTAGGCTCCATTGCTCCATGTAAAATGGACTGGAAAGGATGGCTAACTGGGAAGGGGGAATTATGGCATACTAAGGTGATGTATCTATCTCGGATAGATGTAAATCGGGCAGAGCAGTACCGCCCAAATTACTGGGACATTTAAGTATACACCATGGTAGTTTATGTCTAGAGATACCCCATATAAATGTGTTAAGAATGGATTCCATGGCTTTTAAGATTCAAGGGGGAATGTATAGCGGGGCATGCCAAAAGACATAGAGTAGTTTAGGAAGTAAAATCATCTTCCCTAAATGAATACGTCCCATGACACCAAGTGGTAGGCGAGACTATATTTGCATCTTAGATTTGAGAACTGTATACAGGGGTTCCAGATTTAACTCAATGTAATCTGCTGGAAACTGTGAAATTAGGATACCCAGGTATTTGAGTTGACTTGCCCTGACAAGAGAAAAGGAGGCCTGCTGAGCAGCAGGAGTACCCAGGTCCAAAGGGAGAATCTGGGACTTGCTCCAATTGATCTGCAAGCCTGAAAATTCCCCAAACCTTTGGATTAGGAGCAAGATAGCTGCCAGTGATGACTCCGCATCTTACAGATACAAAAGCATGTCATCAGCATAAAAGCTGATAGTTTTGACTACAGAACCAGCTTGAAGGCCTTTGATATTCGGATTTTGTCTCATAGCTTAGGGCTCTACAGCTAGTGCATAGAGTAGGGGGGAGATCGGGCAGCCTTGCCTTGTACCTCTGGAAAGAGGGAAAGAGTCAGACACATACTGCCATTTACTTGGATCCGAGCCATGGGGGCTTGGTAAAGTAGTTGAAGCCATTTCATAAAATTTGGGCCAAACCCAAACCTACAAAGGCATTCCCACAAGTACTCGCACTCCACCGAATCAAGCGCCTGACCACGACCCGGGAACTGACGTTATCTTGATTAGATTGTATGTTCATGAAAAGCTGCCTTAAGTTGAAGGCTGTGTTTTTGTTTGGCATAAAACCGACCTGGTCCGGATGTACTAGGATTAGTATAACTTTTTTAAGACATTGGCCGTTATTTACGAAAGACAAATCCACTTTGCACTACAAGTGCACTGCAAGTGCACTTGGAAGTGCAGTCGCTGTAAATCTGAGGGGTAGATCTGAAATGAGGGGAAGCTCTGCTGATTTTATCATCCAATCATGTACAAGATAAAATGCTGTTTTTTATTTTTCTTGCATGTCCCCCTCAGATTTACAACGACTGCACTTCCAAGTGCACTTGCAGTGCACTTGTAGTGCAAAGTGGATTTGCCTTTCGTAAATAACCCCCATAGTGCTAGAATTTTTGCTAGTGTTTTCACATCTAATTGTAGGAGAGAAATGGGGCAGTATGATTCTGGCAAGAGAGGGTCCTTTCCAGGCTTAGGAATCAAGACAATTAGGAACTCTCCCATGGTAGCAGGAAGAGTGGCCGAGTCAAATATATGGTTAAACAATTCTTGGAGCAAGAATCTCCCTGAACTGTGTATAAAATTCCAAGGGTAGTCCATCCGAACCAGATGCCTTGAATGGGGAGAGGTAGGCCATGGCTTCCTCAATGTTGTCAATAGTAATAGGGGCCTCTAATTGATTTGTGAAGGGGTTAGTGAAGAGAAAGAAATATTTTACAGGAATTCAGACAATTCTGCATGGGAGTGATGGGAGGTGGAGGAGTAAAGGTCCGAAACAAAGGTCTTGAATTCCATGGCTACCAGGTCGGGGTCAGCAGTATGGTCGCCGGAGACAGTCTGCAATGTGATTACTACAGGGGGCTTAAGATCCAGATGAGCCATTCAGGCAAGTAATGTGCCAGCTTGTTCACCATGTTCAAAAATCTGCTGTTTACTAAAGACGATCTTTTGTTTGGTTTTTTTGAAATGGAGCTGGTTACCTAATCTAGTCTGCATTCTGACTACAGAAGCATTGGCCACAGATGAATCGGTTTGAAAGATCTGTTCTGAGGACTTTAAATGATCTTCTGCTTTGAGGAGGTTTTGTATCTAGTGATATGGGAAGCCAAAAGCTTTCCGTCATGCAATTTGAATGCCTTCCAGACCATCCTAAAAGACGCAGACCCCCAATTGGTGTTAAGAAGAAGGGCATTTTAGTTCATTTTGGCTGTGTCACCTGATTTATTTATCCAATGGTAATAGGCCTGAATTGAACACAACGGATCCAAAAGCTACTGGAAGGTTTACTTCTGATAAAGCTGAACTCCTCGACTTACTAAAAATTGGCCTGAGGCACAGGAGATCCATGGTATAGTGTATGAGTGTCCTTTTCACAGTACAGCACTGCAGTTTAATAAAATGTCAGAACACAGGAAAACACTTCAAAACTATAATCCCACATTCCCCTGAACCCCTGTCCATCACTGTATGGGAATGCCCAGATTTGCTAATGATGTGCCCTGGGAGGGAGGAGAAAGAGAGGGACAGAGGGAGGGGGAGAGAGGAGAGAGATGGAGAGGAGATAGAGAGATGAGAAGAGAGACTGTGAGAGAGAAGTAGGAGGAAGACAGAGGGGGAGAGATAGGAGGGAGAGAGAGATGCGAGAGAGGGGAGATCAGGGAGGGATAGAAAGAGAGAGAGAGGAGGAGAGCGAGAGAGAGTGGAAGACAGAGGGGGAGATAGAGGGGAGAGAAAGGAGGGAGAGAGAGAGAGGGAGAGGAGAGAGGGAAAGAGTGTGAGAGAGGTAAGAGAGAGAGAGAGGGGAGAGAGAGGGAGAGAGAGTGTGGGAGAGAGGGGGGAAGGGAAGAGAGAGAGAGAGCGATGGGGGAGGAAGAGAGGGAGAGAAAGGAGAGAGAGGGAGATAGAGAGAGGAGGGAGAAAAAGGGGAGAGAGAGTGAGAGAGAGAGAGCGGGAGAGAAAGGAGAGAGAAAGAGGAGGGGAGAGAGAGGGGAGAGAGAGAGGGAGAGAGAGAGAGGAGAGGGGGAGGAAGAGAGGGAGAGAAAGGAGAGAGATGGAGATAGAGAGAGGAGGGAGGGGAGAGAGAGAGAGACAGAGAGGGGGGGAGAGAGAGAGAGAGAGAGATCAGGGGGGATAACGGGGAGAGAGGAGAGGGAGAAAAGAGGGAGGGAGAGAGAGTGTGGGAGAGAGGGGGGAAGGGAAGAGAGAGGGAGAGAGAGAGGGAGAGAGAGAAAGGGCGGGAGCGGGAGAGAAAGGAGAGAGAGAGAGAGAGAGAGAGGGGGAGAGAGATGGGGGAGAGGGAGAGGGAGAGATAGAGAGAGAGAGAGAGAGAGAGATGGGGTGGAGAGAGAGGGGAGGGAGAGAGGGAGAGAGAGAAAGGGCGGGAGCGGGAGAGAAAGAAGAGAGAGAGAGAGAGGGGGGGAGAGAGATGGGGGTGGAGAGAGAGGGGAGGGAGAGAGGGAGAGAGAGAAAGGGCGGGAGCGGGAGAGAAAGGAGAGAGAGAGAGAGAGAGAGAGGGGGAGAGAGATGGGGGAGAGGGAGAGGGAGAGATAGAGAGAGACAGAGAGAGAGAGAGAGAGAGAGAGAGAGAGAGAGAGATGGGGTGGAGAGAGAGGGGAGGGAGAGAGAGAAAGGGCGGGAGCGGGAGAGAAAGGAGAGAGAGAGAGAGAGGGGGAGAGAGATGGGGGTGGAGAGAGAGGGGAGGGAGAGAGGGAGAGAGGGAGAGAGAGAGAGAGAGAGGGAGAGAGAGATGGGGGGACCAGAGTATGAACTCCTTTCACCCAGCCAGCCAGTTTCAGCACAGACTTATGAAATTCCTTAAGGGTAAGTTCACCTCACAGAAAAATCTGTAAGGTGAACTTACACAGGCCCCCCCCCCCCCCCCCAGTCATGGGGGTACGTTTAGGAGCATTCTAATTGGTCGGCGCTGACCAATCAGAAACCGCGTAGCCCGTCCCGTCAGTGGGGAAGAAGAAGAGTGAAAGCCGAGGGAATCTCTAAGCCCTGGATCCGTGACGCGGCTATAGCGGAGCTCAGAACAGGAGATCGCCGAGCTCTGGGTCAGCAGGCCAGGGGGGGGGGGATGAGTAGAGAGTCCTGTGCAAGTTCACCTTACAAATTATTCTGTAAAGGTGAACTTACACTTTAACTATACAAAAAAAGCTACAGACTATACTGTAGAGATACAAAATCACAAACTATATATATATATATATATATATATATATATATATATATATATATATATATATATATTCACATTTTTATTGCTCAATGCGTTTCTTGGGTCAATGCAGAAATGTGTTGAAGAGTGATATCCTCATATGCACTTGCTTTGGAAATATGGATTAAAAAATCATTTGTACATTTATAATGATGTATTTGGATCTTTGGGGTGAAATATTGTACTTTGGATATGAATGTACAATGAACAGCCTGTACATATATACTATATATACATATATACATATATAATATATAATACATATTTTATTGTGGATCTCTAAATGGAAGAACAAAATTGAACTTTTTATATAATTAGTTTGTGATTTGTACCTCTAAAGTCCTGTATCTTGTTCTGTATGGTTATGGAGATTCATAAGTCTAATGTTTAGGATGTGGTACCTTTAATTAGGATTATATTTGTAGAGTCCCCCCCCCCCTTTTTTTTTGTTCTTGATTCCAGTCTCAGTGTAGAGGGATGGACAGAGGTCACTTTCAGGGGTGGAAGCTTCTTCAATGGAACTCTGCTAAGGATTGTAGTAGAAGTTGATTCTTCCGAGATTTGGAAGGGGTCCAGCACACAGGGCTTCCTATTCCTTTTTTTCCATAGAAGCACAGAGAGGGACAGAGGTGGGGGGGAGTACACAGCTGATCTGCAAATATAAAACTGGGTATGGTAAAGGCAGACTGTCACTGATTGAAGGCAACTGTGCGGGGGAGGATAGCTCGTGTCCCATCTCTGATCATCTATAACACATCCTGTTGGCTTCAATTTTCCTTCCAGAAGTTCAGGTTGGTAAGAACTTGGTGAAGGGTGGATAGGAGTGTGGATGGGGGGTAGAGAGGGAGTCGTTCACTGTACAGAAGGCTCACCTATTATGTCTGGTCTCCACGAGGCTCCGGCATCTCCAGTATACATACAGGATCTCTGTCTCGCCCTCTCTGTTCAAATCTGCCACCCACACCAGGAACCCTTTTGTAGGCAGTGTAACCAGGCACTGCACACCAGGGGGTGGGCAGGAACAGCGGGGATAGGGTGAGAGGTGGGGTGGAGCTTAAGGCTGGGCAGGAACAGCACGTTTAGGGTGTGGGGTGGAGCTTGAGGCTTGGCGGTAATAGCAGGGATAGGGTGGGAGTTGAAGGGTGGAGCTTGGGGATGGGCAGTAACAGCAGGGATAGGGTGGGGTTAGGCTTGAGGCTTGGTGGTAACAGCAGGGATAGGGTGGGAGTTGAAGGGTGGAGCTTAGGGATGAGCAGTAACAGCAGGGATAGGGTGGGGTTAGAGTTTGAGGCTTGGTGGTAACAGCAGGGATAGGGTGAGTGGTGGAGGTGAAGCTTGAGGCTTGGTGGTAAAACCGGTGTATGGTGGGGTGGAGCTTGGGGATGGGCAGTAACAGCAGGAATATGGTGGAGGTGCATCTTAAGGCTTGGCGGTAACAACAGGGATAGGGTGGGGGTGGGGGTGGAGCTTGAAGCTTGGCAGGCAATAACAGCAGGAATAAGGCAAGTGGTGGATCCAATCCAGCCTCTGCTTATCCTATCCATCTAGTCACTCAGGGGCAAATGTTGCTGGTGGGCACTGTGAGAGAGCGCTTCAGACGTTTATCCTGAAGTGACAGTTGCTGCCAGCCATCGTATATTCACAGACAGGTTCTCCTCTCCACAGACCTTGATGGACGGGAGAAATCTGGGTTTTTTATAAACTCTTTGTGAAAAAAAATGATGGTTGGCAATCCTTGTTTAGGGGAAGTGCTGAGGACGAGAGAAGACAATGGTGGCCATATTTAAAAAAGAAAACAATCTAGAGGCAGATTTGATAGAAGAAAAGATTGTGTAATTTACAAAGTTTATCTGATTTACATTTGTTGTTCAGTCGTTTAGTCATGTCCGATTCATGTCTGACTCTTCATGGACCATAGCGCGCCAGGCTTTTCTGTCCTCCACTGCCTCCTGGAGCTTGTTTACCTTCATATACATTGTTTTGATGATGCTATCTATCTATCTTGTTTTCTGTCGCCTACTTTATGAGTTTCTGGGTGTAAGAAGTTAGAGCAGATCTTTTTTCTTTCCTTTCCTCTGTCAGTGTGTGATGTACAGAACAGGCAGTGATAAGACTGAGCACACTGACTGCAGCTGGGGGTCCGCCTGCCATGTCTACACTATGGTCTTATCTGGTGATCACCATCTGTCTCCTCTGCCAACTGATGCCAGTTGATGCCAACTCTTCGGAAGAGGACGGTAAGACAAAGAAGGTGACATTTAATATTATCACAGGTTGAAGGTGATTCTTTATATATTATTTTCAGTCACCAATGATTATGGAATATTATGGTGAAAATCGGCAAGGAAATATCCTGGGCTCACCAGGGAAGGAGCCTTCATACCTCCATCACACATTGATGTATCAAAATAAATTTATTGTTAGAGGTTGGAGCTGTTCACATTGTTAATGTCATACCGCTATGAAAAAACCTTTAGGACTGGTTCACACCAGTCTGTGCGGTAAAATGCCGTATTTTACCATGCGGACAGTCATCAGTGTGAGGGCCAGCATTTTTTTAGTGGCCAACCCCGGAAAATCTGAAAATTCTCCCTTACTGTGTGGTGGTGTCCGCATTTCAAGGTTTGACTACTTGTTTAGTCTAGCTGAGAGTAAAAGCACTTTTACTTACCTGATCCTCTGCTCCCCAGTGGTGGACTGTCCCTCGGCATCCCCCCAGTCCAACGCAGAGCAATGGACCTTGCATTTGTCTTGGGACCTTACACCATTGGACCATGGGGGGGGGGGGGAGACACTGTTAGGATTAGCAATGTGGAGAAGTGATGATATGTAACAGGAGTCAGCGTTCAACGGACACCACACCCTAATCAAAATGGGAACACCAAAACCAAAATGGAGAATACTGGAACAATGTGGAATTTTAACCACTTCAATACCGGGCACTTTTATCCCCTTCCTGCCCAGGCCAATTTTCACCTTTCAGCACTGTCACACTTTGAATGCCAATTGTGCAGTCATGCTACACTGTATCCAAATGAAGTGTTTTAACTTTTTTTCACATAAATGGAGCTTTCTTTTGGTGATATTTAATCACTGCTGGGGTTTTTATCTTTTGCTAAATACACACAAAAAAAATACCTGTAGCACCCTCTACCTTAGGTAGTTAGGTGCTAGTGTAGGTTTTTTGTGTAAGCTCAAGACAAAAAAGATGATGACAGGTCCACTGATGGCACCTCTACCATATATGTTACTTAATACAGACCCAATGCCATTCACCCAAGTAAGGTGTTGCTGCCATAGCCAAGCAAACTGGACCAAAAGAAAAGAAAAGATGGGGGAAACCTCAGATGAGAGAACCCCGAGAGATGAAGTGGCTACTAAGACAGCAAAGGGCAATACTAGAGTCTGGTAAAAATGTACAAAAATGTATTCAAGCATTACTTCGGAACTTTAATGCATTCCTGCAATAGTTGATTAGTTCACCTTGCTTACCTGAGATATCATTTATCTATCAAGCGGAACCCTGCTTCATTGTGGTCAGTACTTCCGGGTTCTGCTAGCTACTGACCTCTACATGTTCATGTGTGACTGTTGTATACACAATTACTGCAGGCAATCAATGAAATCATAAATTGAAAGAATTGCATACGTGCAGGCATCCTTTTCTGAAAAAAAAAAAAAAAAAAAATATATATATATATATATATATATATATATATATATATATATATATATATATACATATATATATATATATATATACAGTGGGGACAGAAAGTATTCAGACCGCTTAAATTTTTCACTCTTTGTTATATTGCAGCCATTTGCTAAAATCATTTAAGCTCATTTTTTTCCTCATTATTGTACACACAGCACCCCATATTGACAGAAAAACACAGAACTGTTGACATTTTTGCAGATTTATTAAAAAAGAAAAACTGAAATATCACACGGTCCTAAGTAATCAGACCCTTTGCTCAATATTTAGTAGAAGCTCCTTTTGATCTAATACAGCCATGAGTCTTTTTGGGAAAGATGCAACAAGTTTTTCACACCTGGATTTGGGGATACTCTGCCATTCCTCCTTGCAGATCCTCTCCAGTTCTGTCAGGTTGGATGGTAAACGTTGGTGGACGGCCATTTTTAGGTCTCTCCAGAGATGCTCAATTGGGTTTAAGTCAGGGCTCTGGCTGGGCCATTCAAGAACAGTCATGGAGTTGTTGTGAAGCCACTCCTTCGTTATTTTAGCTGTGTGCTTAGGGTCATTGTCTTGTTGGAAGGTAAACCTTCAGCCCACTCTGAGGTCCTGAGCACTCTGGAGAAGGTTTTCGTCCAGGATATCCCTGTACTTGGCCGCATTCATCTTTCCCTCGATTTCAACCAGTTGTCCTGTCCCTGCAGCTATAAAACACCCCCACAGTATGATGCTGCCATCACCATGCTTCACTGTTGGGACTGTATTGGACAGGTGATGAGCAGTGCCTGGTTTTCTCCACACATACCACTTAGAATTAAGGTGTATTTTAGCAAACTCCATGCAGGCTTTCATGTGTCTTGCACTGAGGAGAGGCTTCTGTCGGGCCACTCTGCCATAAAGCCCCGACTGGTGGAGGGCTGCAGTGATGGTTGTCTTTCTACAACTTTCTCCCATCTCCCGACTGCATCTCTGGAGCTCAGCCACAGTGATCTTTGGGTTCTTCTTTACTTCTTTCACCAAGGCTCTTCTCCCCCGATAGCTCAGTTTGGCCAGACGGCCAGCTCTAGGAAGGGTTCTGGTCATCCCAAATGTCTTCCATTTAAGGATTATGGAGGCCACTGTGCTCTTAAGAACCTTAAGTGCAGCAGATTTTTTTTTTTGTAACCTTGGCCAGATCTGTGCCTTGCCACAATCCTGTCTCTCAGCTCTTCAGGCAGTTTCTTTGACCTCAAGATTCTCATTTGCTCTGACATGCACTGTGAGCTGTAAGGTCTTATATAGACAGGTGTGTGGCTTTCCTAATCAAGTCCAATCAGTATAATCAAACACAGCTGGACTCAAATGAAGGCGTAGAACCATCTTAAGGATGATCAGAAGAAATGGACAGCACCTGAGTTAAATATATGAGTGTCACAGCAAAGGGTCTGAATACTTAGGACCATGTGATATTTCAGTTTTTCTTTTTTAATAAATCTGCAAAAATGTCAACAATCCTGCTTTTCTGTCAAAATGGGGTGCTGTGTGTACAATATGGGGTGCTGTGTGTACATTAATGAGGAAAAAATTAAAATTAAATGATTTTAGCAAATGGTTGCAATATAACAAAGAGTGGAAAATTTAAGGGGGTCTGAATACTTTCCGTCCCCACTGTATGTGTATATATATATATATATATATATATATATATATATATATATATATATATATATTTGTTTACTTAGTTTTTTATAACGTCTGTATGTCCATTGTCTAAGTACCGCACCAGTGTGGGACTTAACAAACCATAACCAGTGTAGATATTAATTGATTCCCAGTAATTTGAGCAATGCTTTTATTCTTTAGGAAAAAACAGAGCAAATCACCGCGCTATATTAAACTAAATAATGCAAAACCACCTATTGACAAATAAAAATAAATTGTAAATGAAACCCAATCTAATGTGACAAATAAGTGATCAAATATATAAAGCAGCTGCTAAAACGTGAGATACACACATAACAAAATTAGATAAAAGAGGAGCAGCGCTGTGAGAAATATTCCATGTGATGAACAGAATTAGTACATAGGTAAAAAACCAAAAAATTGGGATAAACTCCAAGTTCATAGGTTATATAAACAACTGGATTGTCCTATTGAGAACCAATCTTGATGGTAAATACGGGACGTGAATATGGGAATCAATGAGTCCTTCACCACACCACTGTGATAATAAAATTGTGCGCTTACCAAATGGCAAGCTTAGAAGAGCTTGCGACCTTAACCCGGTCGGGGCCTTTCAAGGTGGAACCATCAAGGAGAGACACACCACTTGGTTTGAATTAGGCACACTGTTCTTCCAGTTACCACTCTAAATGGAGATGTGACCCCAGGCTAGGGATAAACCTCCAAGGAGGTATACCTCATCCATGGCTGCATTTCGCAGATTACTTCAGAAACTCCCTTTGGAGTGGAAGAGATTAGAGCCGCCTCTTTTATTCTTTACTTTGAATACATTTTTGTACATTTTTACCAGACTCTAGTATTCCCTTTGCTGCCATAGTAGCCGCTTTATCTCTCGGGGTTCTCTCATCTGAGGTTTCCCCCATCTTTATTTGTGTAAGCTGCTACTGCAGGTAAATTTAGGCAGGCCTATGCTGTGAGCTAGGCCTGTTTGTTTTGATCTGGGGGCAGGGGAGTGGTTTAGCATAGCAGTAGGTGACTGACAGGGACTTCAGCTCTTGGGTGCCTCCTCTGTGTAGCAATAACTCTCGGTGGAGCTGCTGGTTTAAAGCGGGCTGTTACCTTCACTTTTGCCACCTCTGTTTCACCGGCACCGGGTCTAGGGTCCCGTTGAGTTTACCTCTGGACGATATAGGCACCAAACACTTGAGTATGTTTTCAATGCTTTAATGAACCAATAATAAAGGAAGTAGCAGGAAGAGGCAGAAGGAAAGTTGCAGGGAAGCTCAAATACCTTTCTTTAGTATTCTTTAGAACATCATTTGGAATTGAACACTTGTAATTGGATGCACTCCCCCTGTGGGATTCAATCTTTGCCCGCCTGGATAGACCTCTCTCACCGATCTAGCAGCCAGTACGCAGCATGAACAAAAGTCTCTGCCACAGACTTGTTTGGAATAAAACCTGTACGATCCTCTGCCACAGGATGTATTGGTTTGCTATGAATATCAGACACAGCACTTGAACCTTTAAGCCAACCGGCAGTACTATGCAGTAAGATTACTTCAGGATACGTCCTCCAACTGAGTCACCAGGCCCCTCTCCAGACCAGCACTCTGCATGATCCTTCCATGACGGGTCCTCCCCTGGGATCTTCTCAGTTGTCCAGCTTCTTCACTCAGGATAGACAGCTCAGGACCATTCCACTGCTGCTGTGGTAGGCCCCAGACAGGCTTCTGGGCCCACCCACACGCTGCAGCGACGTGGGCCTCCGGAACGGAGGACCACGAGGTGGTATTCCTATTGCATACCTGACGGCCAGGAGGGCTAGCAGGTGGCTGAAAAAAAACCCTAAACATGGCGTCTGTCCCATAAATACCCTCTCCCAGAATGCAACTCGGAGGACCACTTCCACCGAGTTGTTCCCGGGACAGAGGAGCATCCATTCGCTTTAACACGTTGCCTTTCCAACACCGGCCCATGGGGACAACGACACCCACCGGTGCAGCGTGGAATCACACGTAACTCAGCCAAGCTGGAACAGAGGCAAACCTAACTCCACCTAACAAGTAACCCACTAGATTTACCTAAAAAGCTTAAAAATCTACCAGCGCTACATCTGTTTCCAGGGATAATGTTCTGGAAAATGGGGCAGGGAGCTGGAGTGACATGGGGTGCATGTGAGGAGCTCTGACCAATCCCCAACTAGGACTGGCAGGCGGTAGGCCTCCTACATATACCCATGGTCAGGCTGCTGAGGGAGGAGTTGTCGGCTGGGTGAATTGAAAGATGGAGCATTAGACTGTCATGTCTGAGGGAACCCCCTTTCTGGGGGGGGGTGTATCACAGGCAGGGAGCTCGGGAGCTGGGAGGGAGCCTCTCCTTACACCGTCATGGAGAGGTGTCCTGGAACAGGAGCTGGAAGGACAGTTGGTCAGCACGTCTGGAGTAAAGTCATTCAGGAAGGATCCAGGACAGGTATCGGTGAGTGGAAAGCTCTGGAAGAGACATGCCAGGGGAGCTGGATGTAGAGGCTGTTGGAGTTTTGTGTCAAATCGCTGCAGCCAGGAGGGCAGGCAGGATTTGCAAAACAGACTTGATGGGATCAGTAGTCCATCCACATTTATTCTTCTCAATTAAATTGGTTGGTACCACAGAGGGGTACTGCAGACCCCGGCCTACAAATGGCTATCAAGTAAAGACCTTGGGACTTATTCAGAGTGAGGCCTAGTCATGTGCTGATGGTATGTTTAGAGTCCGCCACCTTGTTCTGCTGAGAAGTGTGATGCAGGTACCATACCTCCCAACTTTTTGAGATGGGAATGAGGGACAACTATCAGCAAAAGTATGTAGGCATAGGACACACCCCTTGCCATGCCCTCTTAAAGGAGAATTGTACAAAAAACAAGATTGGTTAAACTCACAAGTGTTTTTTTTTTTTTTTTTACCACTTCTATTCCTTTATATTGGCTTTTGGAATTTACAAATGCAGCAATTTAGAAATCAGATGAAAGGTTTAGTGCTGGAAAACACTTTTTGATAGATAAAAAGTGCATTTTATATAATCTATACAGATCAGACCAAAAATGAGGAACAGATGAGGAGGAATGAGGGACAGAGGGACATTGCTCCAAATCAGGGACAGTCCCTTGAAATCAGGGACAGTCCTTGAAATCAGGGACAGTTCCTCAAAATCAGGGACAGTTGGGAGCTATGAGTTACTTTTATTCTACAAAGTACAATTCATTTTATGGGCATCCCATGTCCCTTTTCCCCAACCAAGTTCAATCCCCTAATAAAAGCAACAAAGACAAGCAAAAGAATGTTCATTGACTGAGAAGTGAGTCTAATGCCGCGTGCACACGAGCGGACTTTACGGCAGACTTTGCCCGGCGGACGGGATTTCGTCGAACAATTCGATCGTGTGTGGGCTCCAGCGGACTTTGTTTTCTCAAAAGTTGGACGGACTTAGATTTGAAACATGTTTCAAATCTATCCGACGGACTCGAGTCCGGTCGAAAAGTCCGCTCGTCTGTATGCTAGTTAGACGGACAAAAAGCCACGCTAGGGCAGCTATTGGCTACTGGCTATGAACTTCCTTATTTTAGTCTGGTCGTACGTCATCACGTACGAATTCGACGGACTTTGGTTGATTGTGTGTAGGCAAGTCTGTTCATTCAGAAAGTCCGTCGTAAAGTCCGTCGAAAAGTCAGCCGGGCAAAGTCTGCCGTAAAGTCCGCTCGTGTGTACGCGGCATAAAGCCTCGTACACACAATAGGACTTTGTACAAACTTTCCATTGGATTTTTGTACAAAGGGCATTGGCCATAAGTTTGTATTGCATACACACAGCAGAACTTTTTCAGCCAACCTTTACCAAATCACGTGGTTTTTCAGCTCTTTACCACCACCCTTTGGTCAACTTCTGTATTGTCTGATATTGTGTCAATTGACACCTTGCGAGCCGGGTTCACACTGGTGCAGGAATCCGACTTAGATCCCCGCCAATGCCAGGCACTGTGTTTGGTATGAATCTTGAGGGGGAACTCCACACCAAATTTTAAATAAAAAAACGGCATGGGTTCCCCTCTGGGGGCATACCAGGCCCTTAGGTCTGGTATGGATTTTAAGGGGAACCCCTACGCCGAAAAAACGGCGTGGGGGTCCCCCCCAAATCCATACCAGACCCTTATCCGAGCACACAGCCCGGACAGTCAGGAAAGGGGGTGGGGATGAGCGAGCACCCCCCCTCCTGAACCGTACCAGGCCGCATGCCCTCAACATGGGGGTGGGTGCTTTGGGGGAGGGGGCGCCCTGTGGTCCCCCTCCCCCAAAGCACCTTGTCCCCATGCTGATGAGAACAAGGGCCTCTTCCCAACAACCCTGGTCTTTGGTTGTCGGGGTCTGCGGGCGGGGGCTTATCGGAATCTGGGAGCCACCTTTAATAAGTGGGGGCCCCAAGATCCCGGCCCCCCACCCTATGTGAATGAGTATGGGGTACATCGTAGCCCTACCCATTCACCTAGGGAAAAAAGTGTCAATAAAAAAAAAACACACTACACAGGTTTTTATAGTAATTTATTAGACAGCTCCGGGGGTCTTCTTCCGACTTCGGGGGTCTTCTTCTGACTTCGCCTCTCTCTCCGGCCTCTTCTCACGGTGTCCGGTTCTTCTCCTGCTCTCCGGCCTCTTCTCCCGGTGTTCGACCTCTTCTCACGGTGTCCGTGTTCTTCTGCCGGCTCCTCCGCTATCTTCTGCCGCTCTTTTGCTAGCGGTGGCCTGGACTTCTGCGTCGTCTTCTTCCCTCTTCTCTTCTCCCGATGTTGACACGACGCTCTCTCCCACTGTAATGCTGTGTGAGCACTCCGCAATCATTTATATAGGCGGTGACCCCGCCCCCTTATGACGTCACAGTCCTGGGGCATGCTTGTGACACCGGGAGAAGAGGTCGAAAACCGGGAGAAGAGGCCGGAGAGCGGGAGAAGAACCAGACACCGCGAGAAGAGGCCGTAGAGAGCTGCGAAGTCGGAAGAAGACCCCCGGAACTGTCTAATAAATTACTATAAAAACCTGTGTAGTATGTTTTTTTTTATTGACACTTTTTTCCCTAGGTGAATGGGTAGGGGTACGATGTACCCCATACTCATTCACATAGGGTGGGGGGCCGGGATCTGGGGGCCCCCTTATTAAGGGAGCTCCCGGATTCCGATAAGCCCCCACCCGCAGACCCCAACAACCAACAACAACCAACGGCCAGGGTTGTCGGGAAGAGGCCCTTGTCCTCATCAACATGGGGACAAGGTGCTTTGGGGTGGGGGGCTGCAAGGCGCCCCTCTCCCCCAAAGCACCCACCCCCCATGTTGAGGGCATGCAGCCTGGCACGGTTCAGGAGGGGGGGGGGGCGCTTGCTTGTCCCCACCCTCTTTCCTGACCGGCCAGGCTGCGTGCTCGGATAAGGGTCTGGTATGGATCTTGGGGGGGCCCTACGCCTTTTTTTGGCGTAGGGGGTTCCCCTTAAAATCCATACCAGACCAAAGGGCCAGGTATTCCCCCAGAGGGGAATTTCCTCTCTCGCTCGCCGCAGTAGAAATATGTGTTTTTCCTATTGCAGCCAGCGTGAGATGTACAGTACCCTGTCTCCGAGAAACAGCACGATGGGATCGCGCTGGAAACATTCTCGCGGCTGCGTACTGTAGTTTGTACAAAAGTCTGATGGCTTTGTGTACACACGATCGGACTTTGCTCCATCGGACTTTTGTTGCCGGAAAGTTTGTGCGTTCGCACAGCCAACAAAAGTCCGATGGAAACAGAAAAAGTTTGTCCGATGGAGCGTACACACGGTCGGATGTTGCTCCAAAACAGCTAATTTGCATGTTTGTTGTCAAAAAGTCCGATCGTGTGTACAGGCCTTAAGGGAGGTTGGCAGCAGGGTGAAATGTGTGGATGCTGTAGCGAATATTTAAACAAAAAAAAAAAACGTTTTTCTTTGTTTCTGTTATAAAATTTAGCAAATAAATAATCTTTCTTCATTAATTTAGATGTATTCTGCTGCACTTCGGTAAAAAAATAACCCGAATCAGTGCATATTAATTATTCTGTGTGAAAGTTATAACGTCTACAAACTATGGGATATATCTGAAAATCGATCAATCCTGATGTACTGACATCTCATTTCTTGAGGTCCTAAAATTCCAGGACAGTACAAATATCCCCCAAATGACCCCCTTTTATTGGAAAGTAGACAGTCCACAGTATTTATTAAGAGGCATGGCAAATTTTTTGTAAGTTGTAATTTTTTGTCACAATTTTTTTGAGAATTAAGTAATTTAACCGCTTCAGCCCCGGAAGATTTGGTTGCAGAATGACCAGGCCATTTTTTGCGATTAAACACTGCGTCTCTTTAACTGACAATTGTGCAGTCGTGCGACGTTGGACCCAAACAAAATTGACGTCCTTTTTTTCCCCACAAATAGAGCTTTCTTTTGGTGGTATTTGATAATCTCTGCTGTTTTTATTTTTTGCGCTATAAACAAAAAAAGCGACAATTTTGAAAAAACACAATATTTTGTACTTTTTGCTATAATAAATATCCCCATTTTTTTTTTTTTTTTTTATAAAAAAGCTATTTTTTTCTCATTTTAGGCCAATATGTATTCTTCTACATATTTTTGGTAATAAAAATCGCAATAAGCGTTTATTGATTGGTTTGCGTTATAGCGTCTACAAAATAGGGGATAGATTTATAGCATTTTTATTATTATTATTTTTTTTTTACTAGTAATGGCGGGGATCTGCGATTTTTATTGTTACTGCGACATTATGACACACACATCGGACACTTTTGACACATTTTTGGGACCATTGGCATTAATACAGCGATCAGTGCTATAAAAATGCATTGATTATTGTAAAAATGTCACTGGCAGGGAAGGGGTTAACATTAGGGGGGCGATCAAGGGGTTAAATGTGCTCCCTCAGCGTGTGTTTTAACTGTAGGGGGGATGGGACTTGCTAGGGGATGAGAGAGATTGGTGTTCATACTTTGTATGAACACACGATTAGTCTCTTCTCCCCTCAGAGAACCCGGGATCTGTGTGTTTACACACACAGATCCCGGTTCTTGCTGTGTAACGAGCGATCGCGGGAGCCCGGCGGTCATCGGGCCCGCCGGGCACTTGCATCGGCTCCGGGGGCGAGCAGCGGGCACGCGCACCTAGTGGCCAGAGGGCGAAGCGACGCAACATAACATCATTTCGCCCAGCCGTGCCTTTCTGCCGCAGTAAAACTGCGACGGCTGGTCAGCAAGGGGTTAAAAAAGTGTTTTTTTTTGTCACTATCTTTAAAGAAAAGAGAAGTATGTTTTTTTTTAAATTCATACTTACCTAGCTGGATGCAGCATCTCTCCCTGGGCCCCTCTGCACTGAGAACCGAGCGATAGAACACCGCTGAACGCTCGGTTCTCACAGCTCTCTGTTCTGCCCCCTCCTCGCTCATTGGAGCGCTGGGCTGTGGAGGGGGCGGGGTGCGGCCGGCTCAGTCTCTCAGTGGCTTGCTGAGAGGCTGAGCCAGGTGTCTTTCCAGGGATCTAGGCGGCTCTGGACTCCGTGGCTGTGATGACCCGGAGCCTAAACCCACTTCTGTGATGTCATCAGAGAGCGGACTTCAGCCCACTCTCTGTTTTGCACTCCTGTGACCCGTTTTCAGCAAACTACATCCCTGTGATCCATAGAAGTACAGCCAAACCAGCTTTTCCCCGTACTTCTCCTTTAACATAATGTCACCAGTGCAGTACAGCACCATCGTATAAATGGTATGGTGGCGATCAGGGATACTGACTGCTGACAATATGTAAAATGCAATTAAAACAGTGTTTCAATTTGTGTAACTTATTTATTAGTTTCTTTCTTTTTTTTTACAATTTTTCTTTTACATACTGTGACCAGAGCAATATAATGTTACCATAGTAACACAGTACTACTCTGAGGAGGTGATCAGGATTTTTTAATTTTTTTTTATACACTATGATTGTTTAGAACAGTGATAATCGCTGTACTAAGCAACCATTTTTTTTCTGATTGAAATCCATTCAGTGTGTACTATGGTGATTAGCTGTGATTGGCCACAGCTAATCACATGGTACAGATGGGTGGCCCTGTCTATACCATGTGATTACTGTGACCAATCACAGAGATCAACACAATGGTACACAATGAATGGTATGAATGGAAACCCTTCATTGTGTACAATTGTCATGTGATTTACTGTGATGGGTCACAGTGTCATCAAGTGACAGATCTCACTGCAGCACGGCCCAAACCTGGGAGAAAGTCATATAATGTCCACCAAGGATGGCAGCGCTCCCACCTGGCCCTATAGACAAATGACATGGATTTGGTGCACATGGACAACCAATAAAACTTTTATTTAACATTGGCCTTAAAGGGATTGTAAAGGCAGAAGGTGCATTCTATGCATTAAGATAAAAAAAACTGCAGAGTGTAGCATTCCCCCTCAGCCCCCCTAATACTTACCTGAGCCTAATCTCTATCCAGCGATGCCCACGAATGCCTCGGCTGTCAGTGACTCTCCCTCCTGATTGGCTGAGATGCAACAGTGGCGCCATTGGCTTCCACTGCTGTCAATAAAAGTCAGTTAGTCAATCAGGAGAGAGAGAGGACAGGGCAGAACCCGGGCTCTGTGTCTGAATGGACATACGGATCTGTGGCTCGGCTCGGGTGCCCCCATAGCAAGCTGCTTGCTGTTGGGGCACTCAACAAGTGGGAGGGGCCAGGAGAGCCAAAGAGAGACCTGAGAAGAGGAGGATCCGGGCTGCTCTGTGCAAAACCAACTGCACAGAGGAGGTAAGTATAACATGTTTGTAAAGTCTCATTTTTTTTTCTATTAAAGATAACAATCACTAACAAAAAATAACAATAACAATCAAAAAAATATATACAGTACAGTACATTGACATAAAAATACAATAAAAACAGATTCCATATAGAGGAACTCCCCTCATTGGCAGTGTTGCACCCAATGTGTGATACATCAGGGGGGTCCACTGCCTGCCTTGTGAATGCCGCAACGCGTTTCACGGGAAAAAACACTTTTCCTCGGGGGGACTTCAAGGGGAGAATTATCTGCAATAATAATCATAACATGAACTAATCTCCTTTATATCATGCCATACATAATATAAATGCTATTACAATCATCAATTCTTACATAATAAACATATTAGGCTTAAAGAGAAAGTAAACCCTTCCCTGCTTTAAATGGTACTACTGGGCAGCGGTCATGGTTACGGTCAGGTGGTGGTTCACCCAGGCAAGATCTAACCCCGCAGTTAATCTAGAAGCAGCTATCCTGGGGTCGTACTCGGCGCTAAGCAATTTGGTATTCAGGGGCCCAAAGGCACACTCTGACATCACGTCATCTATGAGGACGACTGTGAGAGTCTGGGAGCAAATGTCGGGTAAAATAGGAGGTTCAGGGATAATCTCTCCATACACTCCACTATCGGGTAACCCCAAGCTACATCACTTATTGACGGTTCCTGATCCGGCACTGTGGGCTAGGTATGAAATTAAGGTGGTGCAACAGGTCATGTCACGGGGTAGAATAATTCCTTATGACACACTCAGGGATACCTTCCAGCTCCCCTCCAAGATGTTCTTCAGATATTTACAGCTGCGACATGCAATACAGGCACAGTTTCCAGAAGGGGTCACAGTGCAATCGCATGGGGTAGAGAAACTCCTGATCTCACAAAATGTTGACCGCACCCTCTCCTCCCTTTATTTTGCGATAGCAGGTGTGGGCAGTGATGAAGGGAGTAGACTGTATAATAAATGGAGGGGGGATATACCTGACCTTGCTGAGGACGACTGGGAAGAGGGGATCCAGCAGTACATGCCACTAATGATCTCGGCAAGGGATAGCTATATCCAGCTTAAATTTCTACACAGAGCATATTACACACCGCAGAAACTCTCCAACATATATCCAACACAATCGGATAGATGCCCTAAATGTAAGACTGAACTAGGCACTTTTATGCATGTTGTGTGGTCCTGCCCTGTCATACAACATTTCTGGTCGCAGGTGGTGGATAATATCAACACAGTGAGCTATTTGCAGATAGGGATGAATCCGATCGTTCTTCTCTTGGGAATTTGTGACAATATTACGCCCAACACGCACAAGAGATTATTTGTATTCTATGCCTCCTTTTATGCTAGGAAGTCTATCCTGCTTAAATGGAAACAACCTGACCCTCCCACGGTTTCCCAGTGGAGGGCCCTGGTGGACTCTACACTCCCGTTATATAAACTAACGTATATGAATCGTAAATGTCCCAAGAAGTTTGCAAAAATATGGGGAGAATGGACCAAGTAATGACAGCAGAAGCAAGTAGCTGATGGGTTGGGTGCCCCCCCCCCCCCCCTCTTCCTCCTACAGTGCCCTCCCCCCTCATTGGGTCTTTGTCTATTCTTCCATTCTCCAGCCCCCCATATGAATAAAGTGTTGGTAATAAAATGAGTAGACAATATAGTAACATGACACTGTAAGATAGAACAATTTATTCATGTGATATAATCACATCAATTATATGATACATGCATAGGATTACATGTAATGTTTCCTCTTATCACCTGTGAACATGCATTATACCATTGTTTTTCATGTATGACCACAGTATGTTGTTTTTGTATGCATACATTTCTCCATTAGGAGACAAATAAAAACTTCTGTTAAAAAAAAAAGAGAAAGTAAACCCTGATGGGTTTTACTTCCTCTTTGTTTCCCTGCAAAGGTAAAGCATAATGGGCAACTATGCATCACATAGTTGCCAATTATGTGTCACTTACTTGAAACCGAAGCCTGCGATGTCACCGCTGTCCCCTGTTCCACAAAGCATCCATCTTCCTTCCGGGTATCGCGGCCCCGCGCTGTGATTGGCCGGAGCCGCGATGGCGTCACTCCCGTGCATGCGCAGGGAGCCACCAGTCACGGCACCCTCTCCTTTAGAAACGGCACGATCGCAGACATCGGCGCCCGTCAGTGTCAGTGTTGATGGTGGAATCCCTCCCACAGAGCTATTGTGTTCTCCCAGAGGGTGGAGGGAGCTGTCCCGGCTGGGAGAATACAGTGATTATTGCTAGTGGCTATAGGTATTGACAATAATCTCATTAAAAATCTAGCAGGCTGGTTGTACCCAACTTTATCGATTGATCAACTTGGGTACATTCAGCCTGCCCATACATTGTTTGAATTGCATTTGGTCCCTGCTGAACCGAGATTTAAACCATGTATGGCTGGCTTTACTCAATAGAGTCATCAGGTCTCCTACACCAGCATCTCTGACAAAGGATAGATAGCCAGGTCTGAAATCCCCGGGGGAAGTGAGTGCAGAGGTCCTCAATGGAGCCAGCTGAGAATGTGGAGGATCAGGTAAGTATACAGTGCCTTGAAAAAGTATTCATACCCCTTGACATTTTCCACATTTTGTCATGTTACAACAAAAAACGAGGGCGGGGGGCTTGTTAAAGAAGATACAGTGCCTTGAAAAAGTATTTGAAATGTTCCACATTTTGTAATGTTACTACCAAAAACCTAAATGTATTTAATTGGGATTTTATGATAAACCAACACAAAGTGACACATAATTGTGAAGTGGATGGAAATGATAAATGGTTTTCCAAATTTTTTACAAATAAATATGTGAAAAGTGTGGGGGGGCATTTGTATGGCGCCCCCCTGACTCAATACTTTGTAGAACCCCCTTTCTCTGCAATTACAGCTGCAAGTCCTTTTGGGGATGTCTCTACCAGCTTTGCACACCTAGAGAGGGACATTTTTGCCCATTCTTCTTTGCAAAATATCTCAAGCTCTGTCAAATTGGATGGAGAGTGTCTGTGAACAGCAATTTTCAAGTCATGTCACATATTCTCAATTGGATTTAGGTCTGGGCTTTGACTGGGCCATTCTAACACATGAATATGCTTTGATCTAAACCATTCCATTGTAGCTCTGGCTGTATGTTTAGGGTAGTTGACCTGCTGGAAGGTGAACCTCCGTCCCAGTCTCAAGTCTTTTGCAGACTCTAACAGGCTTTCTTCTAAGATTGCCCTGCATTTGGCTCCATCCATCTTCCCATCAACTCTGACCAGCTTCCCTGTTCCTGCTGAAGAAAAGCATCCCCACAACATGATGCTGCCACCACCATGTTTCACGGTGGGGATGGTATGTTCAGGGTGATGTGCAGTGTTAGTTTTCCGCCACACATAGCGTTTTGCTTTTAGGCCAAAAAGTTTGATTTTGGTCTCATCTGACCAGAGCACATTCTTCCACATTTTGCTTTGTCCCCCACATGGCTTCCCAGAAACTGCATTATGGGACTTCTTATGGCTTTCTTCTTGCCACTCTTCCATAGAGGCAAGATTTGTGGAGAACACGACTAATAGTTGTCCTGTGGACAGATTCTCCCACCTGAGCTGTGGATCTCTGCAGCTCCTCCAGAGTTACCATGGACCTCTTGGCTCTTCTCTGATGAATGCTCTCCTTGCCCGGCCGGTCAGTTTAGGTGGACGACCATGTCTTGGTAGGTTTGCAGTTGTGCCATACTCTTTCCATTTTCCATAGATGGATTAAACAGAGCTCCTTGAGATGTTCAAAGCTAACCCTCGTATACTCCACATTCCAGGTACCACCCTCAAAGAGGGGGATAGTCTATGGACACTAAATGTTGCAAACGATCACGCAAGATATCCGGTTACTGTCCCATAGAGTAGTTTGGCGGTTTATAATTGGTAGCCATGTCCTCCATGGCTTATTCACTCCTTACTGTTCGCAAGCCTACTACTGATGAGGGAGGCCGGGATAATCATTAGCATAATTTCACTCCCAACTCTGCTGCTAAAATGGACCAAACCTGCAGTAAAGCCTGTGTATTGCAGACTTTCCCGTGACTCAAACTAAGAGCTGTGGAGAAATGTCATCCTGCAATATTGAATACAGTATAAAGTCTCATAAAAAGCAGGCCATATAGGGATTTAATAGTTCCAATTACTTCCTTCCTCTGAAACAAGAAGACGGGTTTGAAGCTCAAAGTGCCAATAACCAATAGATCACAGACAATGTGGCAGAAACATAGAGATAAGTTACAAAGTCTCTCAGTTAGTAAACAACATTGCTCCGCATGAATCCATTCATTAACATAACAGACGGGGTGTAACAGCTGAGACTTTTGTGTGAAGATAGGCTGAGCAGTATCCAGTATAGTCTTTGCCGTACGGCTAGTAATGTGTATAAAGTATAGAGAGTTCACCTTGAATAGGTGCTTACCCCTCCTTTGGCCGTTGTATTTATGGCAGCGATTTCCTAAAGGCTCTGTATATTCCTTTTGCTCGTCTTTACTTTCACACGTGTTGTTTGTTTGTCTGCTCACGAACGGGATTTGTTTCCCTCGCGTCTGCGACTCAAAGAGGCTTTCACCGCTTGCTTTCAGGGAGGTTGACCCCAGGTATTTCCAGTATAATGGCATAGTGGTACACTAGAGGGGATGCCGGTTGCACCGCCTCTGGTGAACCTAACGCCTTTAATTTAATTTTGTTTCATCAATAAAGTCTTATATCATTTGCTAATAGACTGTAGCTGATTCTCCTATTTTTACCTTTCTGGTGACATCTCTTTGTCCCCACAACTTAGTTCTACAGTTCATCCATGTGACCCCTGGTGGCCATCTTGGGTCAGCAGGGTCTATAAGTCCCTGCCTTTGTGTTGTGGCACACAGTGGGTAGAGTAGGGAGAGAGACCCCGTCTGACAGAGAAAGTGATTAGTGGCAGGGAAAGGTTCCTGACAAGGAGGGATAAGCTAAGGACTGCTATCCCTAAGGAGGATTGCTGTCGGTGCATCTGGCCTCATTGCACCTCTGCCTAGAACTGAACTGTGAGTGTTCTCCCCAGGCGGTGTTCTCCCACTGGGGCGTTTGTATTTGGCATTCTCTTCAATACAAGCTTCATGTTTTATTGCAACCGGACTCTGTGTCTGCACTCACATGCAAGATAATGGCACTGCAACCCAATCATGCAATCAGGGCCAGAAAGAGCTCTCTGTTTCCACTCACCATGCCTGACTGATGGTCTCCACCCTGCAACACAAGAATCTTTCCACATAGATGGTTGCTGACTTCATCTACTGTGCATGAAAGGACTCTGTTTCTTTACTGCCACCGCATCACGCTGCACCCACCAAAAGCTGGTCACAAATCGACACTGTATTACCAAAAGTATTGGGACACCGGCCTTTACATGCACATGAACTTTAATGGACTCCCAGTCTTAGTCCGTAAGGTTCAGTATTGAGTTGGTCCACCATTTGCAGCTTTAACAGCTTCAACTCTTCTGGGAAGTCTGTCCACAAGGTTTAGGAGTGTGTCTATGGCAGTGGTTCTCAACTCCGGTCCTCAGGACCCACTAACAGGCCAGGTTTGCAAGATAACTGAAATACATCACAGGTGATATCATTTGCTGCTCAGTGATTGCAGTATTCTAGTCTGCTTCTCCCCAAGGTAATACTTAAAATCTGGCCTGTTGATGGGTCCTGAGGACTGGAGTTGAGAACCACTGGTCTATGGGAATGTTTGACCATTCTTCCAGAAGCTCATTTGTGAGGTCAATCACTGATGTTGGATGAAAAGGCCTGGCTTGCAGTCTTTGCTCTATTTCATGCCAAACATGTTATATCAGGTTGAGGTTAGGACTTTGTGGGGGCCAGTCAAGTTCCTCCACCCCAAACTCGCTCATCCATGTCTTTATGGACCTTGCTTTGTGCACTGGTGTGCAGTAATGTTGGAACAGGAAGGGGCCACGTCCAAAATGCTCCCACAAATGTGGGAGTATGAAGTTGTCCAAAATGTCTTGCCATGCTTAAGGGTTCCTTTACTGGAACTAAGGGGCCAAGCCCAACCCCTGAAAAACACCCCCACACCATAATCCCCACCAAATGATTTGGTCCAGTGCGCAAAGCAAGGTCCATAAAGACATGGATGAGCGAGTTTTGGGTGGAGGAACTTGACTGGCCTGCACGGAGTCCTGACCTCAACCCGACTAAACACCTTTGGGATGAATTAGAAGAAACTGTGAGCCAGGCCTGCTCGTCCAACATCAGGGCCTGACCTCACAAATGCGAATGGAAATGGAAGAATGGTCAAACATTTCCATAGACACACTCTTAAACCTTGAGGACAGACTTTCCAGAAGAGTTGAAGCTGTTTTAGCTGCAAAGGGTGGGCCAACTCAATATTGAACCCTACGGACTAAGACTGGGATGCCATTAAAGTTCATGTGCGTGTAAAGGCAGGTGTCCCAATACTTTTGGTAATATAGTGTATGTGTGAATGGGCCCTTAACCCCTTTGTGAAAAAAAAACTTAAAGCCTGAACACAGTTTTGCAACTTTGGCATATGTTGGTAAAACTGGATTAAAAATTTTTAAGTACTTAGTACTGCTTTCATAAATTGCTCTAGCTCAATGGCACTCGTGAATTGGAGTGAACGTCTTGGTTTATGACCTTTTGGACATTCATGGTCCTTACTAGGCATATTTGAGAATCTTTGTGTCTCATCAGAAGGTCAGGAAACAACAATGTGGTTATTTACGCAAATTCATTCTTCATTCTGCAGTGTTAGCAAAGTTGTTGACAACAAGGGAAATAGTTGGAGATATGGAAACTGGCTAAGTGCCAGCCAGAAGGCAAGTCTGATAGAACCAAGTCCATGGTTTGCACCTAGAATGGTCCCCGACTCCAACTAATCTGTGATAGAAAAATGATGTGATTGTGATCTGATGAAAAGCTTGCAAAGTTTTGCTCACTTGGTTGAAGATTAATCTCCCAGAGTCTCTCTTATTTGTTCCATCACATACATTTCACACATTCCTGTTTATTAACCACTTGACCTCCCCACTTCATGACCGGGGCATTTTTGCTACTCAGCACCGCGCTACTTTAACGGGCAATTGGACATGTGCACTGCCGAAAAATGTGTTAGTTTTCGTTTTATTTGTTTGTTTTTTTTTCTTTTTTTGGGTCATTCGTTATGATCAAAATTAATTATTTTGAATAGATTTGTAACTTCCAAAAAATTTGAATTATTTATGTTCTATTTGTTTAGATGCGGTATTCGTAAATTTGAAAATTCGAAAATTCGGAAAATTCGAAAATCTGAAATTTACAAAAAATATCTAATAATAACTAACTATTAAATTATAGGCATTGGAATTTTCTTTCAAATTTGGCTGTTTATGAACGTAACATATGAATTTATTCGAAGTTACGAATTATCCGAAATAACGAATGCCGCATCTAAATGAATGGATCGTAACAAATTAATGTTAATAAATAATAACAATAGTAAAAAGTTATTATTATTATTAATATTATTTATTATTATTAATTAGTTACGTTCCATTTGTTTAGATATGGCATTTGTTATTTCAGATAATTCGTAACTTTGGATAAATTCGTATTCGTTACGTTCACTAACAGCCAAATTTGAAAGAAGATTCCAATACCTATAATTTAATAGTAATAGTTAAGTTATTATTAGTTAGCTGTTATTTCCGAATTTTTGGGGTTTTCGTATTTACGAATATTCGAATTTATGAATATAGTCGGAAAAATTTGTTAAATGGGTTTTTGTTAATTCAGATATTTCCGAATTAATGAACTTGTCGAAATTAGTATAAAAAAACAAATTCGGAACTAAACAAATTGCACATATCTAATGCCCACACTCAAATGGGAGCGGGCTCGCAGGAAATAGCAAAGTACATTTTTTTAACAAGAAAAAAAATGCTAAAACATACATTTATCACTCCGCTTTAATCAATGGGCAATCAAAGGGGTTAACTGTGTGCCTTATGCCGCGTACACACGATCGCACATTCCGAAAACAAAATCCATGTTTTTTTTTCCGACGGATGTTGGCTCAAACTTGTCTTGCACACACACGGTCACACAAAGTGGGTCAAAAATTGCGAATGTCAAGAACGCGGTGACGTGCAACGCGTACGACGAGCCGAGAAAAATGAAGTTCAATAGCCAGTGCGGCTCTTCTGCTTGGTTCCGAGCATGCGTTGAACTTTGTGCGTCGGAATTGGCTACACACGATCGGAATTTACGAGAACGGATTTTGTGGTCGGAAAATTTGAGATCCAGAACTCAAATTTTGTGTGTCGGAAATTCCGAAAAAAAAAGTCAGATGGAGCTTACACACGGTCGGAATTTCTGACAACAAGCTCCGATCGCACATTTGCCGTCGGAAAGTCTGACCGTGTGTATGGGGCATAATAATATGTAATGCTTCTACTTTCTGATCTGGCTGTTTTTTCCCCCTGCTTTTCAGGGGGAAGAGACAGCTAAATTGCTGTTCCCTGTACACAGAGTTCTGTGTGTTTTGAAAAGGCAGAACTCAGTGCTGTGATTGGACACAGCCATTCAGCATGTTTCAGTCAAAACCATTGGATGAAATCTGCTGCCAAACGCATGCTGTGTCCAATCACAGCACGGGTCGGCAGGCACGCCCAAAACCCGGAAGAAGGCCGGTCACGTACATGTACATGACTGTGCCTGTACCTGCCGTCCACTCGCAGTATATTTATTGTGAGCGATCGGCAGGCTGTTAACTCTCTACAAGGTAGGAGGAGCTGAAGGGAACTTGATCACCAGGCATGTGATGGTCACGGTCCCAATTGCCCCAACAAACCATTGTTCTGACACTGTGTATAAGAAGTCCTCCTTATTCTGGGCATGCCATCCAAATAATAACCACGTTATAGGAAGCCAACATACCTAAACCCAAGAACAAAAATGTCATATATTGCAGCTGATTGGTCCTTAGATGTGGTGGCTGCTGAAGTTTTCTTTTCCAAGTTTGTTGTCACCTGATGATCCTGCCAGAAACACACTTCCTGTCCCAGGGAGGCGGTGTTTACTCACTGTACTCATCATAGCATATTGAGGGGCGCTTTTTAGTTCACAGAGTATAGCCTGGAAAGCTGATAACAGTGATTGATATAACTGTAGCGCACCCCTCAGGAGCCGCTGGTGAACTGACTCTTTTCCCCAGTTAGCGCACACACAGCCAGGGGCAAAGCATTTTCTTCATTCTTCCACTGGCTCAAAAGGGACCACCAAGGGGTGTCTTTTTAGGGTTTTATTGTAGTGATAAAATTGGATGGGGTAAAGGGACCATGGGATACCCCAAACTGGTGAACTGAACTCTTTGTGCTGCAAAAAATGTCCCATAGAATCTCTAATTCTGGTAGGTGACTAGGACTTTCCTGAGAGACCAAAGCTGCACACAGTCACTAACTTCCAGCACCGGGGTCATCTACTCACACAACCACAGGATCATCAGTTGCCCCTTTCCTATATCGACCAAGTACTCCCCATTGAGGGAGATATAGGCTCACACCATAGGACAGCGGGACACCTTTTCCCCAACTTCCTCCTGGTACTCTCCAGTGACCTTCTCCAGACCCAAACAACTCCAGGACTAGACTCTGCAAAAAGGCCCTCCAGCTGAAGCCTGAGCTAGGACCTTGATGTCTTCTAGATGGGACACCCAGTAATCCTGCCCCAGAGGTCTTCTCCAGCCAGGGGCCACAGAGGTCGCAATTGTGACACTTTGCCATGCTCCAGGGGACCTGTGTGGCACCTAGATAGGGGAGGTTGTGGGGACAGCATACAGAGGAACCGATGCCCCCCATCTTCCTCCTGCAGCCGCTGAAAACCTGCTTCTCCTCTTCTCCCTCCCACATGCATTCAGCAGCTGCAGGAGGAAGATGGAGGGCATTGGTTCCTCTATATGCCAAATCTCCTATCCAGGTCCTGCTGCCCCCAGGCCCGTGTGTGCTGCCTTGGCCCCCCTAGTCCCTATGCAGCCCTGCCAGGTTCCCCCTTCCCTCTTTCGCTGACTGCTGCGGTGGATGTGTCAGGATGGAGAAGAGGGAAGGGATGATAAATGTGTAATTTACCATCCCTTTCTGAATGAAGTCAATAATTGGTACCAATCGTTCCTGTGTCCATTCATAACTGAAACATAGTAAACTGTATTTACTATGCTTCAGTTTGTGAATGCATGGGAAGCCTCTGTACAGAGCTACTCCTGCCCATTCATCCTGTGCTGCTGAGTCTGCAGAGATGGAGATTGAGGGCTCTGTTCTCAGCCTGGATTCACACAACGCTGGTGCAGATCACGTGTGATGTCTGTGCATACAGTTGTTTGGCTGAACTTGCATTGCATTCGCACAAAAAAAGTGCAGGAACCTTTTTTTTTTCCTCGCACTGGAATCGGATTGCATGGGTGTGCACAACCATGCGATCCGATTCCTATTTGAATTTACAGTTCGCACTGCAATCTGTGAACCGATCTGTGGGTGTCATTAACTTTGTATTGGCACCCACAGCATTTTGCAGAGGGCAGTGTGAACTGTCTAAGGGGGAGATGCGATGCGGGAAGCGGCACTGGAATTCGCACTGGTTCCCGCATTGAAAAAGTGTGAACCCAGGCTCAATCTCCTTTCTCTGTCTCAAAGGTGAAACATCAGAGGTCTGTTTAGACCCCTGATATTTCACCAAAGCTCCCCAAGGCGGCCCGTAAAAAATAATATAAAAAAATTTAAAAAAAAAAAAAGCTAATAAAATAAAATGGTAGAAAATAATAAAAAAATGAAATAACAAAAAGTAAAAAACAGTCCGGTCGAAAAGTCCGCTCGTGTGTACGCGGCATAAGTGTGGTATTTGCATTTGGAATATTTTGCTGTGAACCTACATCGTGCGTTCAAAGGAGCTGTCCATGCAAGTGAAACAGGCCATTGTAAGGCTTCAAAAATTATACAAATACATCAGAGAAATAGCAGCAATATTAGGAGTGGCCAACTCAACAGTTTGGTACATTCTGAAGAAAAGAAGAACGCACTGGTGAGCTCAGCAACTTAAAAAGGCCTGGACGTCCAAGGAAGACAACAGTGGTGGATGATCGCAGGATCCTCTCTATGGTAAAGAAAAACCCATTCACAACATCCAGACAAGTGAAGGACACTCTCCAGGAGGTGCGCGTGTCATTGTGAAAGTCTACAATCAAGAGAAGACTTCATGAGAGCAAATACAGAGGGTTCACCACAAGGTGCAAAGCATTCATAAAAGAAAAGAGAGAAAAAACTGCGCTAATCCAATATAACAATAGGTTGGACAAAACCCCAAGCTGCAATAAATGTGGGATAAACACAAATCAAATAAACAAGAGAAAATAGAGCTAATAAAGTCCAGATTGGTGAAGACATATATGGGGAATTCCAGGTGCTTCAGCAGTCAAGATGAACTAGATATTCCTCACAGAAAAATGATAAAAAGTGCATGCTTACCAGAGTGTAAGCCAAAACAGACGAGTGGCTAATACCCCAGCCTGGGTTGGTGGTTATACAGCATGAAGTGTAGACCTCGCAAACTCCTCAGCACGGGGTTAGCATCAACTCCAGAGATATTTATTAGGTGTAAAACAAAAATTGTGTACATAGCGTGATACCATCAAAATTATAAATTATATGTGTACAAAAGATCTAGTGACACTCACATTATGAGCAACCAGACGTGAGCAAAAGAAATTAATAGTCACTCAGTGAATGAGATGAAAATAGGTGTACCATCACCAGACAGAGGACCTCCTTACCAGATTTAAATGGCAAAAGGGCATGAAGGATATAGCAAATAGAAAAACAAACATCCACCCAGTGGATAAATCGAATGGAATGGGACCGTCACCACATAGAGAGCCTCCTTACCAAACGTCAGATCGAACTGAGCAAATAACTGCACCAACAGAAAGCAGAACCACGGCTTAATCCAGGGAACAAATTGTGTGGTGGATGGATCAATCGCTCAGCAGATAAAGAAAGTGGTCTCAGAGAGCCATAGTTGACAGAAGATGATAACCCAAAAAAATATATAATAGACCAATGGCGTGATATCATTAACACTAATTTATTAAAAATAAAAGAAATGCACTTATAAACAGACGATAAAAAACTCGCATGAAAATATGAAGCCGGCGTGGCATAAGCAAACAAGTCCCGTCCTCTTCAACAAGACAGCGTGGTGACGTCAGCACGTACGTTTTTTTTGCTTATGCCGGCCGGCTTCATATTTCCATGTAAGTTTTTTATCGTCTGTTTGTAAGTGCATTTCTTTTATTTTTTATAAATTAGTGTTGATGATATCACGCCATTGGTCTATTATATATTTTTTTGGGTTATCATCTTCTGTCAACTATGGCTCCGTGAGACCACTTTCTTTATCTGCTGAGCGATTGATCCATCCACCACACAAGTCGTTCCCTGGATTAAGCCGTGGTTCTGCTTTCTGTTGGTGCAGTTATTTGCTCAGTTCGATCTGACATTTGGTAAGGAGGCTCTCTATGTGGTGACGGTCCCATTCCATTCGATTTACCAACTAGGTGGATGTTTGTTTTTCTATTTGCTATATCCTTCATGCCCTTTTGCCATTTAAATCTGGTAAGGAGGTCCTCTGTCTGGTGATGGTACATCTATTGTCATCTCATTCACTGGGTGACTGATAACAATTTCTTTTGCTCACGTCTGGTTGCTCATAATGTGAGTGTCACTAGATCTATTGTACACATATAATTTATAATTTTGACGGTATCACGCTATGTACAAAATTTTTGTTTTACACCTAATAAATATCTCTGGAGTTGATGCTAACCCATGCTGAGGAGTCTACACTTCATGCTGTATAACCACCAACCCAGGCTGGGGTATTAGCCACTCGTCTGTTTTGGCTTACAATCTGGTAAGCATGCACTTTTTATGATTTTTCTGTTAGGAATATCTAGTTCATCTTGACTGCTGAAGCACCTGGAATTCTCCATATATGTCTTCGCCAATATGGACTTTATTAGCGCAATTTTCTCTTGTTTATCAAATCATTCATAAGCCTGAAGAATAGAAAAGCCAGATTGGACTTTGCCAAAAATTAATCTAAAAAAGCCAGACCAGTTCTGTAAAAGCATTCTTTGGATGGATGAACCTAAGATTAATCTGTACCAGAATGGTGGGAAGAAAGTAGTGTGGAGAAGGCTTGGAACAGCTCATGATCCAAAGCACACAACATCATCTGTGGTCACATGGCGAAGCTTGCAGTGTGATGGCATGGGCATGCATGGCTTCCACTGGCACTGGGCCATTGGTGTTTATTGATGATGTGACAGAAGACAGAAGCAGCAAGATGAATTCTGCAGTGTTTGGAGATATACTGTCAGCCCAGATTCAGACAAATGCAGCAAAGTTGATTGGACGGCGCTTCACAGTACAGATGGACAATGATCCAAAACACACTGCAAAAGCTACCCAGGAGCTTTTGAAGGAAAAGAAGTGGAATATTCTGCAATGGCCCAGTCAATAAACTGATCTCAACCCAATTGAGCATTTCACTTGCCGAAGGCAAAACTAAACAAAGAACTGAAAACAGCTGCAGTTAGAGCCTGGCAAAGCATCACAAAAGAGGAAACCCAATGTCCATTGATTCCAGACTTCAGGCGGTCATTGCCAGTAAAGGATTATCAACAAACTAGAAAAGGTACAATTTCTGGGGAAATTGTGAAAGTGTTCTTGCCTCTACAACTGGAGTGGGCGGAGTAACTGGGTGCAGTGGGCGGAGTAACTGTGAAAAGTGTTAAAAAGCTTAGTATTTTAAAAAGTATAAATAGTAGTAAAACAGTTGAAGTCCCATCATTAGCTGAAAGAGCTGAACATTTTTTTCAAAAATGATTTTTTTTTTCAAAAATTATTTTTTTTTTAATGATTTTTTTTTTTTCAAAAATAATTTTATTTTCAAAAATGAATTTTTTTGGTTCAAAATTTTTTTTTTCTTTAAAATAAATTTTTTTTTTCAAAAATATTTTTTTTTTTTTCAAAAATATTTTTTTTTCTCAATAATATATTTTTTTTTTCAAAAATGAATTTTTTTTTTTTCAAAAATATTTTTTTTTTTTACATGGGGTGGTCATAATGTTTTGGCTGATCATGGGGTGGTCATAATGTTTTGGCTAATCAGGGGGTTGTCAGCTTTTGTCACCTCCCACTCTAGTTTTGAACATTTCGCCATTCATTCCTATGGGAAAAATTTCGTTGCAAAAACGTCATTTCGTGGACCATTCGGCGAAAAAAGTTCCACAAAGTAATAACACACCAATCGGGAACAATCCGCTCGTTTCGGTATATTACTTGTCTCTGTAGTGTAAAAACTGTGGGAGGAGTCTACAAGCATTATCAAGTCTAGCAGATGAAGTCACATGCATTTGGGGTGTCTCAGCATCTTGTGTTTACAACCACTGTTTCCTAGCAACGCTCATGCCCTGTTTATGCTTCCCAAATACTGCTTCATCAAATCTGCCCCATCAGAATTACCCCATCAAAACTGCCCCATCATATTCCTCTATTATAAATCAGTACATGGTGTGTCTGTCCCCTCCCCCGGGCTCTGTAATCAGCTGAGATGCTCCAGCCACCTCCCCCCCTGTGTATAACAGAAGCTTTGGTAACCATGGCAACAAAAACAAACACTAACAGTACACTCTGATTAATGGCTAACATTTCCTGAAATGACCTCTAAACAAATGGCCGTATTTTAAAAACTATACATCCTACAGCGAAGATCTTTATATTGTGAGAATCACAAGACCCAGACCTAGATTTTGATGTATAGTATGTCTGTAAAAAATTAAAAATGAAGGCACAGTCGCAGTTTAGAAATTGCCCTTCAAATTTGGAGGGGGCTAGAGTGTAGTTTCAATGAATGTCAATGGACGGCGTGAGTTACAAACAAATGGTCATATTGTGAAAACTATCAGGACTATGGCTTAGCCGTGGACATGTTTAGTGGCAGCAGGGATAGCTAAACGTTTTGATATAAGATTTGTGTAGCTGGGCTTGAAAATGAGGGAGTGGCGGCAGTTTAGAAATCATGTTCTGATTTTTCAGCTTTTGTCATCTCCCACTCTAGTTTCCCCATTCATTCCTATGGGACCAATTTCACCGCAAAAATGACGATATTTCGTGAACCATTTGGCGAAACGTTCCACAAAGTAATAGCACACCATTCGGGAACAATCCGCACGTTTCGGTATATTACTTGTCTATGTAGTGTAAAAATTGTGGGAGGAGTTAGGGTGGTAAATTTGGCTATAATAATAAGAATAATATATATGTGAGATAACAGTAAGTGGTCTTGCTATGCAAGAACACTTAAATATTAAAAATTAACATTTTATTTATGATTATATTCATTTGTCCAGCCTTTAAAAATGGATTGTTTTATTTTAATTTTATTCTGGTGGCATACAGAGCCAAAAAGTATGAAAATTGTACCTGTGTCCAAATATATATGGACCTAACTGTATAAAGGTTTGTTTTCCTCCACAGTACAATGTAGACTAGGGATGAGCTTCGTGTTCGAAATGAACGCATGTTCGACTCGAACATTGCCTGTTCGGTCGTTCGCCGAATTCCAAACGATATGGGCCGTTTGCACCAAATTTGAGTGGCGTGTCATGGCCCATAATTCACTGCGGCATCACAGTGCATTGCTGGCTGATGATTGGCCAAGCATGCACTATGACCCGCATGCTTGGCCAATCACAGCATAGTCTGTACAGAGAGCCGTATTTGGCCAAAGCCAGGGTGGCTTTGGCCAATTATGGCTCAGGGGGTTTAGTACACGCCCCACACTATATAAGGCCGCTTGCACATCTGCCCTGTGTAGTGTGTTCCGGCGTTGAGAAAGAGATAGATAGACAGAGAGACAGTGTCATTTGATTTAAGTTAGATAGAGTAGGCAGGCGAGTCAGTTAGCTGCACTTACAGTGTATTGTGTATAGGGATGAGCCAAACACCCCCCTGTTCGGTTCGCACCAGAACATGCGAACAGGAAAAAAGTTTGTTCGAACACGCGAACACCGTTAAAGTCTATGGAACACGAACATGAATAATCAAAAGTGCTAATTTTAAAGGCTTATAGGCAAGTTATTGTCATAAAAAGTGTTTGGGGACCTGGGTCCTGCCCCAGGGGACATGGATCAATGCAAAAAAAAGTTTTCAAAACGCCCGTTTTTTCAGGAGTAGTGAATTTAATAATGCTTAAAGTCAAACAATAAAAGTGTAATATCCCTTTAAATTTCATAGCAGGGGGGTGTCTATAGTATGCCTGTAAAGGGGCGCATGTTTCCCATGTTTAGAACAGTCTGACAGCAAAATGACATTTCGAAGGAAAAAACCCATTTAAAACTACCCGCGGCTATTGCATTGCCGACAATACACATAGAAGTTCATTGATAAAAACAGCATGGGAATTCCCCACAGGGGAACCCCGAACCAAAATTTTAAAAAAAATTATGTGGGAGTCCCCCTAAATTCCATACCAGGCTCTTCAGGTCTGGTATGGATATTAAGGGGAACCCCGGCCAAAATTTAAAAAAAAAATGACGTGGGGTTCCCCCTAAATTCCATACCAGACCCTTCAGGTCTGGTATGGACTTTAAGGGGAACCCCGCGCCCAAAAAAAACGGCGTGGGGTCCCCCCAAATATCCATACCACACCCTTATCCGAGCATGCAACCTGGCAGGCCGCAGGAAAAGAGGGGGGGACGAGAGTGCAGCCCCCCCCTCCTGAACCGTACCAGGCCACATGCCCTCAACATTGGGAGGGTGCTTTGGGGTAGCCCCCTGAAACACCTTGTCCCCCTTTAACAAGGGGACCCCCAGATCCCGCCCCCCCCCCCCCCGTGTGAAATGGTAAGGGGGTACTTACCCCTACCATTTCACTAAAAAACTGTCAAAAATGTTAAAAATGACAAGAGACAGTTTTTGACAATTCCTTTATTTAAATGCTTCTTCTTTCTTCTATCTTCCTTCATCTCCTTCTTCTGGTTCTTCTGGCTCTTCTGGTTCTTCCTCCAGCGTTCTCGTCCAGCATCTCCAGCATCGGTGTCTTCTATCTTCTTCTCAGGCCGCTCCGCACCCATGGCATGGGGGGAGGCTCCCGTTCTTCTCTTCTTCTTTTCTTCTCTTCTTCTCTTCTTCTCTTCTTCATTTTCTTCTCCGGGCCCATGCTGGCATGGAGGGAGGCTCCCGCTGTGTGACGGCGTCTCCTCGTCTGACGGTTCTTAAATAACGGGGGCGGGGCCACCCGGTGACTCCGCCCCCCTCTGACACACGGTGACTTGATGGGACTTCCCTGTGACGTCACGGGGAATGCCACAGGGAAGTCCCGTCATGTCCCGTGCATCAGAGGGGGGCGCGGTCACCGGGTGGCCAAGCCCCCCGTTATTTAAGAACCGTCAGACGAGGAGACGCCATTACACAGCGGGAGCCTCCCTCCATGCCAGCATGGGTGCGGAGCGGCCCGGAGAAGAAAATGAAGAAGAGAAGAAGGAAGAAGAGAAGAAGAAGCAGATGAAGAGAAGAGCGGGAGCCTCCCCCCATGCCATGGGTGCGGAGCGGCCCGAGGAGAAGAAGATAGAAGACGCCGCGGAGGAGATGCTGGACGAGAACGCCGGAGGAAGAACCAGAAGAACCAGAAGATGAAGGAAGATAGAAGAAAGAAGAAGCATTTAAATAAACGAATTGTCAAAAACTGTCTCTTGTCATTTTTAACATTTTTGACAGTTTTTTAGTGAAATGGTAGGGGTAAGTACCCCCTTACCATTTCACACGGGGGGGGCGGGATCTGGGGGTCCCCTTGTTAAAGGGGGCTTCCAGATTCCGATAAGCCCCCCACCCGCAGACCCCCACAACCACCGGCCAGGGTTGTGGGGATGAGGCTCTTGTCCTCATCAACATGGGGACAAGGTGTTTTGGGGGGCTACCCCAAAGCACCCTCCCAATGTTGAGGGCATGTGGCCTGGTACGGTTCAGGAGGGGGGGGGCGCACTCTCATCCCCCCCTCTTTTCCTGCGGCCTGCCAGGTTGCGTGCTTGGATAAGGGTCTGGTATGGATTTTTGGGGGGACCCCACGCCGGTTTTTTTTTTGCGTGGGGTTCCCCTTAAAATCCATACCAGACCTGAAGGGTCTGGTATGGAATTTAGGGGGAACCCCACATCATTTTTTTTTTTAATTTTGGCCGGGGTTCCCCTTAATATCCATACCAGACCTGAAGGGCCTGGTATGGAATTTAGGGGGACTCCCACGTCATTTTTTTTTTTTAATTTTGGTTCGGGGTTCCCCTGTGGGGAATTCCCATGCCGTTTTTATCAATGAACTTCTATGTGTATTGTCGGCAATGCAATAGCCGCGAGTCGTTTTAAATGGGTTTTTTCCTTTGAAATGTCATTTTGCTGTCAGACTGTTCTAAACACGAGAAACATGTGCCCCTTTACAGGCATACTATAGACACCCCCCAGCTACGAAATTTAAAGGGATATTACACTTTTATTGTTTGACTTTAAGCATTATTAAAATCACTGCTCCTGAAAAAAACGGGCGTTTTTAAAACTTTTTTTTGCATTGATCCATGTCCCCTGGGGCAGGACCCGGGTCCCCAAACACTTTTTATGACAATAACTTGCATATTAACCTTTAAAATTAGCACTTTTGATTTCTCCCATAGACTTTTAAAGGGTGTTCCGCGGCATTCGAATTTGCCGCGAACACCCCAAATTGTTCGCTGTTCGGCAAACTTGCGAACAGCCAATGTTCGATTCGAACATGAGTTCGACTCGAAATCGAAGCTCATCCCTAATTGTGTATATATATATATATATATATATATATATATATATATATATATATATATATACATCCTAGGTGTTATATATATATATATATATATATATATATATATATATATATATACTGTATTCAGTTTAGCTAGATCAGTTCCTGTTATTCTCTTCCCACTACTGACAGGCAGGCAGGTGTTTTTACAGTATTTACAGCTACCTGATCCTATTAGTCCTATTAGCTACAGTATTTACATTTAGTGTACTGTGTCCTCTGCACAGTGTGCACCTAAAGCTACCTGAAGAAAATTAGTGGTGTTCTTCTGATCCTATTAGTATAGTACCGCAGGCAGCTGCAGCATTTACAATTTAGTGTAGTGCGTCCCCTGCACAGTGTGCACCTAAAGCTACCTGAAGAAAATTAGTGGTGTTGTTCTGCTCCTATTAATACCACAGGCAGGCAGCTACAGCATTTACAGTTACTGTAGTGCGTCCTCTGCACAGTGTGCACCTAAAGCTACCTGAAGACAATAGCTGTTGTTCTGATCCTATTAATACCAAAGGCAGGCAGCTACAGTATTTACAGTTAGTGCACTGTGTCCTCTGCACAGTGTGCACCTAAAGCTACCTAAACAAAATTAGTGGTGTTCTTCTGATCCTATTAGTACAGTACCGCAGGCAGCTGCAGTATTTACAAGTTAGTGTAGTGCATCCTCTGCACAGTGTGCACCTACAGCTACCTGAAGAAAATTAGTGGTGTTCTTCTGATCCTATTAGTACCACAGGCAGGCAGCTGCAGTATTTACAGTTAGTGTACTGTGTCCTCTGCACAGTGTGCACCTACAGCTACCTGAAGAAAATTAGTGGTGTTCTTCTGATCCTATTAATACCACAGGCAGGCAGATACAGTATTTACAGTTAGTGTACTGTGTCCTCGGCACAGTGTGCACCTAAAGCTACCTGAAGACAATTGTTGGTGTTCCCCAAAGTGTTTCACTGTGCCACTGGAGCTTAATCACAGGAACACCCATGATTTAGCTCCAGGGGGTGGAGTGAAACATGTTGGGTGCGTAGCCTGGTTGGAGCCCGGACTAAGGTTGTTGTATTCAGCACATCAACATTTTGTTCCCAAAGTCTATATACAGCTCTAAAAGGTGGAAAGGTTCACCAACAGAGGAGTGTACAGAAATTTGGCCTTTAATAAAGAGCCTCTGCTGTCTGAAGATAATGTATGTGAATACTATGAAACTATTTTAAATGAAAGGTTGTACTCACCTGCACATAGAGCAATGTGAGGAGTCCACTCCTGAGGGGTTCCGGGGTTGTCACATCTTGTTGTGTTGGTTGATGTGTAATATCCATACATACACCGTAATGTTATCTCTTCTCCCTTATTATAATACTCCTTGTATTCAGAGATGTGCTCCTTGGCTGTTATATTTGGACGTCTACATTAGGGATGAGCCGAACACCCCCGGTTTGGTTTGCACCAGAACCTGCGAACGGACCGAAAATTTGCATGAACGTTAGAACCCCATTGAAGTCTATGGGACTCGAACAATCAAAATCAAAAGTGCTAATTTTAAAGGCCAATTTGCATGGTATTGTCCTAAAAAGGGTTTGGGGACCCGGGTCCTGCCCTAGGTGACATGTAGCAATGCAAAAAAAAAGTTTTAAAAATGGCCGTTTTTTTAGGAGCAGTGATTTTAATGATGCTTAAAGTGAAAAAAAAGTGAAATATTCCTTTAACCAGTTGCCGACCGCCTCATGACTATATACGTCGGCAGAATGGCACGGGCAGGCAAAATCACGTACCTGTACGTGATCTGCCTCCCGCGGGCGGGGGGTCCAATCGGACCCTCCCCAGTGCTCGAGGCGGTCGGCTTCTGTC